>NW_024741886.1:272500-315000 GCF_018991925.1 Homarus americanus | reverse complement strand
GTAGCAATGATCAGTACTTGGTTATATTTAGTGTCTTAATTTTTTTATGAATACCAGTTCTGCATAGTCACATCTCAAATTCCAGCTAAAACAACAACTGCCAAGATATTCTCATTACTCAGTTCAAAGATACATTATATATGTAACTTCAGTGATCAAAGGTCATTAAAAAAAATAAAAAATAAATGTTTAAAAAAAAAGTGAAATAAAAATGATAATATTTCGCTTCGTGTTACAATATATCCAAAATATTATTACTTCATCTCTATTACAACCTGGAAATAATGTATTCATCTTGATCACACTTTCCATGCATTTACAACGCATTGCAGCTTTAGGTTTGGTCATGATAAACGCTGTAGTTCTTTCCGTTCTCGAGTTACGTTACCGACATATACTCTACACACTTACGTACTAAGATACAATGATAATGAACTACTTTGCCCACGCGACTTAATCGATATATGTATAAATTCTATGTTACTTGCAGTCGTATTATGAGCAATAGTTTGAACAGTAAAAGGAGTGAGCGCAGTACGGGTAACGTTAATAGTAGGCTACAGTTATATCATTGAACGGCATTATGGTCATCATCATCATCATCATCATCATCATTACCAGTATCATCATTATCACCATCAGAGACATGACTACCACCAATTTCCACTACCTCAGTCAATACCGCCATCATTACTACTACTACTACTACTACCATCATTACCACTGCCACCATCATTACCACTACCACCATCATTACCACTACCACCACCACTATAACAGAACCAACACCTGGCGGCATTAATGAGCTCCACAGATCACACCTTAACAACAATAGTCCACGAGCTGGGGCAGGTACAGGATTCCCTAAAGCTCTCTCTCCACCTGACGGCTAAGTCCGGATTTGTAATTTTCTGCCTCAGTATCTTCGTTTAATTGATGGGTCGGACTTAGCTATTCCGATACACCTGAATTTCCACGATGGACTTGCTATCTTTGGACAAGTAACCCAATAACATCCACCGCATGATAATATTGTTATCTTTGGATATGTTAACTTGATAACATCCACTGCATGCGATTGAGGTCATCCGCTTATTACCATCTAGCAGGGTGTAGTGATCTTGTTATCGTCTCAGAGGGGTAAGTGAGGCACGGGATATATGTCTTGGGTCTTGAGCCTGGCTGGACGCACCGTGGTGAACCTTTTGCCTCGCTGCTCGTAAACCTTGACGACACCGGTTTCGTGTCCTCGACTCCTTGTTGCCGGATCACGCTGACGCATTTGCTAGGTGAGATGAAAGCGGTGCTTATAGTGATAATAGTGTTGATGATGATGATAATAATAGGTTAATGGTACTTATGTCAGTAATAATGGTAATATGTATAATGATAATATCTTCCCTAAAATAGCAGGAAAAGTACGTAAAATTATTTAACATATTAGTTTTGTACTATACACACTTAAATCTGATCCTTGTGCACAAATTCTGACTCTCCATTTTATTTCTTAACCTTGGTTCTTAAGCAGAATAAGGGGGTGATGTGTACCATTGAAAAATAAAGACATTTGGTCAGGCACAGCTCATATACCCACTCTGGTGGCTGTTTATTTTATATTCTTTACTGGCAGCTTAGGCTTGTGAAAACTCTTAACCCAAGTCTAATGTCTGAGTCGTGTTGGCATCTATGAATTATTGATGCCACAGTTCTTGTCGCTATAATTGAAAAATTGACTTCTGAGAGTTTGGATAATGTCTTAACCTTTTGTCTGCGGGAGATTTCCTTAAGCTAAATAAAATTGTGTAGTGGAAACCAGAATCAAAGAGGTTAATATATATTTGTAAGGAATGACACACTGCATAGTAAAGCCTTAATAGCTGTGTCACGCGAGGCTGGTGTTCATTACTCCACGGTGGGCGAAGGAAAAATCATCAGAAATAAATGCAGCAATAATTGACGGTGTGGAAATAATCTCTGTTATGGACAGCTGAATGATATCTGATCGCTTATTTAAAGTTGCACAACTTTCGAAAGAGTTTGGCGTTTTACCTGGAGGCAGTGAAGCCTTTATTCGCGAACATCTTGACATTTTAAAAGTTTCGGTCTGGTGGAAATCTGGAAACCTCAGCGCACCAGATCACTGTCAGTGACCTATCAGAGTCCAGGGAAGAGTTGGCAGAGTTCTTCACCGATGATTCGGGAGAGTTTGTGTCGAGTCTGATTACTTGGTGATGAGGAGTTGGTGTACCGTTGAAATCTGAGATCAAGACTTTGATCAATACAGTGGAAACACCGAGCGTCTCCCTCCCTCGGTCTCGACTGCCAAGATTATGGCCACCATCTTGTGGGGTCATAAGGAAGTGTTGCTGATTGATTACACGCTGAGCAAGACTACGACCAATAGCCAATATTATGCCGACTCGCTGACCAGGCGTGGCGAACCATCAGTGAAAAAACCCGGTCATGAGATGTTGACGAGCTGTATTCCCCTCTTAAACCATGGTGCTTCAGTCCACAAGTCCAGCGCCTAAACTCTTAAAGGCTCGTATGTTGAATTTTTCTTAAATAAGAAATATAAAAATCGCACCCAATAAGTTCACTTGACCTGGTACATTAAAATAATGTCCAAAATGGCAATAAAATTACAGCAAAACTCTAACCGATTTCCTTCACATCAGTTTGGTGAAAAAAATATTAGCGTGTGGAATCGTTGTGAATTCAGACCACAGCAGGTTGAAGCGATTGGCTCATCCATCCTACAGTCTTATCTTGTCCTCCTTAGAGGCTCACTTGCTGTGACATTTGGAGTCCGCCCTGCAACGTACACAGCCTCAATAATAATAATAATAATAATAATAATAGTAATAATAATAATAATAATAATAATAATAATACCTAAACACAAAAACAATAATAATGAAAACAGGTTTATCCTAATAAAACCACCTTCGCTTTTGTAAGATTTTGCCAAACTGTCCCCTTATGTAGACTAACGGCCAATTTACCCCGTTATGACGCTGCCAAAACTGCCTTGTTAACCTCTCGCCCCGGATAATCATAATTCGCGTGTGCAAGCCTCCGCGGATAATTAATCTTTCCGCGGATAATTGATCTTGCGCGGATAACTGGGTAAGGGAGAGATAATTTACCTGTGGTGGTCTGTTCTAAGAGGACCCAGGTGATGGAAGATGCTGGCAAGATTTTATCCAAGCAAAAATTCAAAGAAGAAAAAAAAATGAAATTAATTATTAAATAAATAAATACATTATAAAGTGAATAAACTGTGTATTTATTGAGTAAGGAATATTTTAGTGATTAATAGACAGAAGGAACGAATATTTAACGACGTCCAAAAAATTAAGTCATCACATAATACTGTATACCTGAAATGAGACATAAAAAAACAGACAGACAGACAGACTGACAGGCATAAACAGAGACAGACGAGCTAACAAAGTGAAACAAATTGATTAAAACCTGATGAAAAAAGAATAAATAGATTTACAAGTAATCAACCATACCACAGAGGGAATAAAACAATTACCAAAAACAAACAAACAAACAAACATAAAAAAACGAAAAGTAATTAAACAAACAGGAGATGAAACACCCTTATGGTGGAAAAAATAATCAGATTAGTTAATTAAATAATCATGCGAGAAAATATATATATATGTATAAACAAATTTATTATATAATTGAATTCAGTCATCCATTTTGGCCTGTATTTAAGGTTGAATATTCGAGCCGGAAACTGTATCCTCCTGTATTGACAATATATTAAAGAGTATCATGTATTATCATGTATTGTATGTATGCATTTATTGTTGTTTGTCTATATTTCAAACTATGTGATTTGGAATTATGTGTGTGAAGAGTTTATATATTTAGGAAGATAAATTTGCCGTTAAGAAATGTAAATGTATCTATTCTCATACATACATCCATACACACACACACACACACACACACACACACACACACACACACACACACGTAATACAATTAATTCAGTGTTCTGGTCTCTGAGGTGGTCATAACTAATTGGTTCAATTTTCCTGGCAGAGTTTAATTAAACCTTCATCTAATTGCATCAGTAAGAAACGAAGACTCCAGGAGTAAAACAAACAAACACACACACACACACACACACACACACACACACACTACACCATACACCATAACACAAATTAACGTTGTCTTCTCTATTTACCACATCTGACTCACCGCATTACAGCAGGGATGAAGAATTCTAGGTATTATATATACACAGATTATAGAGAGTTCCAAAGGTGATCGTATTAAAATCAGTTGTGTTACCTGGTTAAGTACCTCTGAGTGGCCGCCTTAATTACAGGTGGATGAACGAGATGTGTAATTGGTTAAATTGGAGAGAGATAATATTTTGATTGTTTACTAATAAGAGACGTATTATAATTGAGAGATAGTCAATTAAAATGTCCCTATTGAAAAATTAGGGCCTAATAGGTAGTTATCCTCCCAATTAAAAAAAGAATCTCTCCCCCACTATTAAGAGACAAATCTCACCATTAAAAAGAGACGAAACAATACACATTATACTAAGAGACAAAACAAAGAGTCGACAAACATCCTATTTAAGAGACAAGGCAGTTATCTCCCAGTTAAGAGAGAGAGACAGAGATAACAAGTATCTCTTTAACCATGGAGAGACTGGTAATAATTAGTGCTAGGGCCATTAGCCTCGAGAGATGACAATTTTTCATACGTGTGTGACAAATAATCAGGCTAGGATTTATGGCCGGCCGAGGGTAAGGCGGCCTCCCACAACAATTACCGGAAAGTGTTATTAATTTCACTCACGAGGGGGTTGGGATGTGTGTGTGTGTGTGTGAGAGAGAGAGAGAGAGAGAGAGGTAAGAAGACGAGACAGACAGATAAAGAGAGATAGAGAGAGGGAAGGGTGAGAAGAAGAGCCAGACAGGTAAGGAGAACAAGAGATAAAATAGAGATTGAGAGAGTATAGGTCAAGAGAGAGAGAGAGAGAGAGAGAGAGAGAGAGAGAGAGAGATGCAGTTGGAAGGGAGGGAGGCAGAGGGAAGGCGTGGGTGAATGAGACACACGTCGGATTAGTAAGAGAGAGAAAGAGAGAAAGATAGAAATAGAGCGAGAAAGAGAAAGATAATAAAGTTAAGAAAAACGAAACCTAAATACTAGAGAGAGAGAGGGAGAGAGAGAGAGAGAGTCAAAGAGAATCATTTATCAAACTGGTTGTCTTTTGTTACAACACCAATTTTGATAATAACTTTTACGTCGTCATCCTTCCAACAAAAGGTCAAACTGTTCTGACCTTCTCGTCAAGCATTTCCAAACTGTGGGAAGTTTCATTAATATTGTCTAACTCCCTTACAACGCAATGCACTTGAAAATCACTTCACTCTAATGAAACGAAACTTTTCTGCTTTACACCTGCTGAAACAGATTGGGTTAGGTAAGTTTAGTTTAATTTAAGTTAACCGTAGGTAAGGTTACGTTATTTTAGCTTAGTTTAGGTTAAATTAATCATTTCATGTCTGTCATGTCATGTCATGCATGTCAGGTTAGTATGTATATAAATTTATATTTATATCCGCATCCACTATTGAAAGACTTGTGATTCTCACTAGGGAAATAAACATAAGGACGGAGGCAACAGGATACAACATGGCTAAGCTGCTAAATCTTCTTTATTGACGTCTGAGACAACATTGTCAATACACAAGATTTACTGTCTTCTTCAACACCTTGTATCCTGGTGTCCCAGCCATTATTTTTTCTCACCGATTGAGTTTACCGAGAGGTTTATTGGTAGTGAATATATATATATATATATATATACATATATATATATAATTACAATGAGAGAGATATGTTTATATATCTCAAGATATATCTAACTTAACCCAGCCTAACCTATCTAACCTTACCTTTAATTAACCCAACCTAATCCCACCTACCCTTAATGTAGCGTAACCTAACCTAACCATTGTTTAGAATAAAGAACTTGTAAAATAGACTCGAATGGTTTCAAGCAACAATCAGTGTACAGAAACCACCTGCTCACCTGCCCAAGTGTTCACGACATCACCTCTGTTTAGATACCATTTACCCAGCACATGTGTCACGGTCTAACCTTGCCGACAGGCAGTAGCAATTAGCACCATGGTGTCAGGTGTGTCTGTGTTTGTGTGTGTGCAGTTGGCAAAACCCTCACCTGCCTGGGCTACCTGACCCTCCTACACCACACTCTCTCACCTGGGAGGAACAGTGAGTGATATCAGGCAATATGTTCGCCCTTATTTGACAGGAGTGAGTTTTAGAAGTGACGAACCAGAGTCCAGTAAGTCACACAAGAACAACATTACACCGAAGAGCAAGTAATAAAATTTCTTCCTTTCTTTATGAAGATATGAACTATGACTTTCGAAGGTAGAAAGTAAATTATATATATATATATATATATATATATATATATATATATATATATATATATATATATATATATATATATATATATATATATATATATATATATATATATATATATATATGGGAAATTGTATATAAAAGCTCACACATCAATATATAAACGACTAGTCTATTTGATCGTTCTCTGTATTTAATTGAGTGTAATCTAATACTGTAGGTCAGGGCATATAGAATATTCATGAACTCTCTCTATAACCATTTGATCTCAGCTACCCTGCCTGATAAGAGGGAAAATTGCTTACCACACTAAACAAAACAACAACACTAAACTTATTCTCCTCACCAAACTATAGACTCAGATTGGGAATTATTGAATCAAAGAGAACACAGTATAAAAGCTACTTCCTTGCTGAGGGCTGCACATAATCCGCCTCAGGCTCTGCTAAGGACAGCAATATCTGAAATTCTCTGCCGTTTACCTTCACTGTTTAACATCGTCATCCGTGGTGGAGGCTTTTGTCATAATATTAATTTTCGGTACCTATAATGCATTTGTCTATTTATCTCTTTATATATTTTTTTCAATATTTCTAAATCGATTTTTTTCCTGATTAATCGATTTTTTCCGAATTTATTATGTCTTTATATTGTTAAATTGTGTTTCTTTGATCATTTATTTATTAATTTATAGATTCCTTTCTATTTATTTATTAGCATTACTTAATCTAGCCATATTAATCCATTAAGGGCGATGGTTTAACCCTCGAGGAGTGTAAATATAACCCTTCTGAGCATAATGGTTTAAGTTATAACCTAACCTAACCTAACCTAACCTAACCTAACTTAACCTAACATTATCAATAAGAGAAAAACTAGAGTAATTTCTGTTCTTATCATGATCAAGTGTTCCTCTTTAAGATTAAAGATATACCCACACTTCCTCCCTCTTGTAAGTTTTAACCTTCGATCAAAGAGAAACGGGGATAAGAGAGTGTGTGTGTGTGTGTGCATTGGGTTATCTGTCTGTACGAGTAAAAAACATTCCTAAAAAAAAAGAGAGGATGTTACGTAGAAAAATAGGTGATGGTCCACGTTGGTCATAAAGTATTATGAAGAGGTCAAAGGTCGAGGTCACAGGTAGAGGTCACAGGTAGAGGTCACAGGTAGAGGTCATAGGTCAACTAAGGTCATGGTCATAGGCTAAGGTCAAAATTCAAGGTCAAATGGATATTATAGAAAAACCGTCTATTTTTTTATGTTCTTCGCCATTACTAAAACCACTGAACATTTATATATGCTTTTGACCAGTGAAAATATACTTTCAAATATGTACCCAAAAATTTCAAAAAAATATGCATGACACATTTTACCTCAACCTGCCCGGTTTATTTATTTTTAATAAAGCAAAAGTCAGAAATTTATTAAACTTGGAAAATGTATCTTGGTTATAGAGCTATAAAGGTGATTTTAAATTACGTTCATTTCCAGGGGGAGATAAATTTTAATTAGGTCAAGTACATTTAATTTATATAGAAATTAATTTCTACAGTTATAATGAATAATTAATTGCCTACGAGATAATATAGTAATTAATTCTAACTGCTAATCAGTGTGATGATTATTCAAGGATATATATATTTTTTTTAGGTGAGGATGTTTAGTTAGTAATTTACTGAAGATTAATTCATGGCCACTTCATTTAGTCGATAACTAGTAAAGGATGTTTTATTGGTGAGGATATAAAGTTGATGTGGTCATGGAACTAACAGAGGCCGTTGAAGTACCTTACGTAGAAATTTTGTGTACTGTTAGGGTGAAGCCTTTAGAGTAGACAGAGTTGAAGCTGCAAATATGAAGCCGTTTCAGGATGTTTACATAATCTAACCTGTACTGGGAACATGTATCATAATTATGGTACATATATATATATTTTTTTATATATATATATATATATATATATATATATATATATATATATATATATATATATATATATATATATATATTTTGCTTACAAATTTTACAAAATTTTCCCATGGAGTTAATTACCACCATTTTCATTCACTATCAATACGTGTTATGATTTAACAATTTTATTACATCTTACATATTATAATTTTGTTTTCCTCTTTCTACCTGTCTAGTTCTACACATTGTCACCTTTTACCAGGTAGAGAGGGTGTTATTAATTACTCTTTCTCCTCTTTGATCCTCTTGCACTCTCCGCATTATTAGGTTGTTTTTGAGGGTCGATTTTAATCATCTTTAACCCTTTCTCCTCTCCCTAAAGTCATTACAAGTTCCCTGTTTCTTTTTAGTTCACTCCCATGTATAGCAAAACAAAGATTTAATAACCCCGCCTCCTCTTCTTCAGTGTTCGTCAGCCGTGTCGCTCCCTAGTAGTGTGTTAAAACAGTGAGATCACCAGTTAGGTTTATTTCCTTTCTCTATACATTGTCTGTGTTTATTATTGTCTTGTTTTCTCGGGTTTTTTTTTTTCATTCCTGGTGTCCTTCTTATCTACACATTAATTGTCTGTTTTTATTATCATTCGTTTGTTTTCTTTCACACAAAAAAGAAAGTCAACCTGAATTATATTTTTTTTAACTATTTGACATCCAGTAAATTGTACAATCTACAGACGGGTGAAAGAAATTGAAAAGTATATCAAGTTATATCTGTTTTGTAGAAGGAATGGGGAAGGGGAGGGGGATTTCAGAGGAGAGGTCAAGTGAGGTCAAGTGAGGTCAAGGTAAACTCCCTCTCCCCCCCACAAGAAAATTCATTCCTCCCTTGGAAATAACGATTTACAGCCCCCAGGTGAAATATCAATGGTGAAGGTTCCGTTGTAAATTATTCTGAAGGGAAATCTCGGTGGTGAAGCTAATGTTATGAGGCTTCAGTTGTCGAGTCTCATTACGTGAAGCCTCTATAGGAGTGAAGTCTTTCTAGTGAAGCCTGAGTGGTGTATCTTCAATTATCAAGCCTCTAAAGTGAAGCCTCGGTATTGAAGCCTTGCAAGATCCACCTTATATGTTATCTTGAAAACTATTGTCTTCGAATACCCAACATCAGATACCAGACGCATGCCAAACACTTCCTTCTTATCACACCTATCACCTATATCATTCATCTACATACACGTAAAACTCCACTTATCTATACCTGAACTAATTACCGATTATTGTACTCGGGTATATGTCACGTTCCTATGGTTAATAATATCTCGTATAGCCAACCAATTTTATTCACTTAATCTTGTAATGTCAACTATTTTACTTGTTATCCCTTTGAGTACGATTTTGACCCCCATGAATAAAATGAATTAGTCTTAAACGAGGCAAGATGACTTTGTAGTTAAGATGTCAAGTCATCGTACTCAGGGGGTTAAATCATCATACTCAAGGGGTTAAATCATTGTACTGAAAGGGGTTAAGAATAAGCCAAAATTGCCCTTCAAAAGTAAAAAAAAAAAATCAATAACTCAGGTCCAGTAAATAAATCACAAAAAAAAAAACGATTTATTCCTTAGAGATCCGATGAACAACTGACCCTTAAGCCTTCTGCAGCACACACAGCAAATTTCCCGTGTCCTAGTCTCTCGTCTCTCTCTCTCTCTGGCCTCTATCTCTCAATCTCCCTCTCCTCGTCCACTCCTCTACCAGTGTCTCTAGGTTCTGGCCCCTTTAAATCTACAGTGGGCGTCATCTACCCTCACTCAACATGCTGGGGCAAATCGTCTAGATATTACTCTCATCTCTCGCCAATGTTCCCCGATACCTAATGCATCTTCTGCGCATCAGTCTCCCCCACGTATCGAGTGTCCTGTTGCTCCTATTATCATTGTTAATATCAATTATTATCATTAATATCAGTATAATTAATAGTATTATTAACATTATCACACTCTACATTCTCCCTCCTCCTCCTCTTCCTCTCCTCCTATTCTCTCTCTATCCCTCCTCCTCCTCCTCCTCCTTCCTTTTCTCTCACTCTTATTCCTCCTCTCCCTCTCTCTCTCCTCCTCTTCCAAGATAAAAGTGAAAGTACAATAAAAAGAATGAATGACTAAATAGCATAGATAATAGTAATAATGATCATAACAGAGATAAGGATGATAATATAAATAGGAAGAAGAGAGAGAAATAATGAAGGAAAAAATGAAACAAATGAAAAAAAAATACAAATAAAGAAGAAGAAAATTAAAAAAAAATTATGAAGATGGAGAAGAAGATAAAAGAGAAGAAAAAAGGACGAAAAAATGAAAAAAAAATGGCAAATAAAAACAAAATAATGAAGAAATGAAGAAAAAGAATACAAGTAATAATAGAGATGAAAATAATTATGGAAAAATGTAAAAGACAATTATAAACAATCGTGAAATGAACTTTTTTTTTCTTTTTCTTTTTTTTTACTTTTAGGCGAGGATTAAAAAGAACAGGTTAATAAACAAAAGTAAAAAAAAAGGCAGAAAAAATGAAATATAACACATAAAAGAGACCAATAAAAACAGAACCAAAACACACCTTGATGCATACAGAGACAGAGAGACAGGAAGAGAGGTAGGGACAGATTGATAGATAAAAACTATAGACAGACAGAGACAGAGAGAGAGAGAGAGAGAGAGAGAGAGAGAGAGAGAGAGAGAGAGACGGACATAGAGTGACAAATAAAATCAGAGCTGAAAAAAGAAAAAAAAAAGAAAAAATAGTAAAAGGTTTGAAAAGATAGAATTCAGTAAAGAAAAATAAAAACGAAGTAAAATAGAGAGGAAGAGAAGTTTAAAAGCCGCCGTTTTGGGGGGGGGGAGTGGGAGTAGGAGTTGAAGCACTGGGAGACGACGCTAGAGTTTGGGTGGAACGGAGGAGAGGAGAGGAGAAGAGGGAGAGGAGAGGAGACGTGGGGAGAAGAGAGGAAAAGATGGCAAGAGGGGAGGGAGGAGGGAGGAGGGAGGGAGAGGGAGGGAGGGAGGAGATAGAGGGAGGGAGGGAAAGAGGAGGGAGGGGAGGAGGGAGGGAGGAGGAGAGAGAGAGAGAGAGAGAGAGAGAGAGAGAGAGAGTTTGCAGCAATAACAACAATGTAACGGTAGAAAACTGTAGAACCCTTTTACAGAAGATGAGAAAAGCAATGACAGAGAAAATGGAACAGAAGTAATTTTTTTTTTTAGGTGGAATGGGAAGAACGGATGGTGGGGGTGGGTGAGGAGGGGAAGAGGTGATGGTGAGGGTGTGGGAGATGGAAGAGATGAGAGCAAGACTGAGAGGTAGGGGAGAGGGTGAGAATGGGACGGAAAGAGTGGTAATGGAGAGAATGGAAGGGCGAGAGGTAAAGATGAGGATAGGAAAGATAGATGGCAGGTGCTGGAGATGGGAGAGGGTGTCTTGTAAGATGATAGAAGGAACGATTGAAGATGAAAGGATGGATAAATGATAAAGAAGAAGAAGAAAGTGAGAGAGGAAAGGAGGGAAGGAGAATGAGGATGGGGGAGATGACTGAATTTGTGAGAGATGAAAGAAATGAAGATAAAAAATGAGAGGAATGATGGAAGGGATACATGAGAGGGGGAGGAAGAATGGGAAAGAAGAGAAGAGGCAAATATTGGCATGAGAGACCGTGGCACTGATACACTCCCAGGTAACATGCAACACACCTGTGAAATTGTAATTAAACTCGTGTAAGTTCAGGTAGGGGACGAATGGTGTAGCTACTATGGTAAATGGTGTTAGGATGATCCAGCCATTATATGTTTTTAAGATTTGATCAAAATACCTGTAGGGAAACAAAAAAAAAATAAAGTATTTAAATAAACCAATAAAAACGCCTTGAAGGTATCACAAAGAAGTAAGGTTTTAAGTAAATCAAATATCTAATTTCTAAGATAATTAAGTTTTAATGGCATTACTTTCTCTAATATAAGAGATTCTTTATGATATAATGCAATGATCCTGATAGGTTGACTCACTTTGCACACTGTGTATGTAAGTTAAGGATATGAACATAAGTGTGGATATGTCTACTCGTTCTCTTGGCTTTCTCTCCACTTTCTTCCCTTTCATCACTCTTCCTATTATTACCACCAGTTTCTGTGAGATTTTTGTACCCCGTGATCCATTCCCAAAAATAACTAAGTTTACTTATTTTGTTACCATAAAGAAACGCGAAAATGGTTCTCAGAGGCACGAGGAGCCCATTAGGGACAGCTGAGACAAAACACTGTATACTAAGCCTGTAGTAAACAAAAAGCAGCATGGACAGCACTATACTCGACCGTCTTCTATTCATAAACTGTAAAATTAGGTACCTTATACAGCTGGGTAGACTGTAGGTACCCCGGGATAGAACCAGCTATCTAAAAGACAGGAGGTGAACGCTGTAACCACTCGGCCGCTGCACCTTCTTACATATTGTAATGTTTCATAAATATTAGACTTAATTAGTAATGCACAAAGCTGAAAGCACCAAGGTGAGCTCAGCAAGTAAAGCCTTAAAGCTTAAACCCAGAACCTTAGTAAATGAAACACCAAAATAATTAACTCACGAGGGAAATTTTTAATGACTTGTTTTGCTCTGCTTTTCCGTTTCGTTCCTTTAACTTCAAGTGTAATTAAGCGCCGTTCACTAGGTCTTAGTTCTAGGTGCTATTTCATATCACCTAGAATTATAAAAACATTAAAACCATCTGATGTTTAAATCCCTTAATCCCCAAACAATATTACGCCCTCTTGATCAGGACAAGAGGCAGTCGACACGAGGGAGAGGGACGCGAAGGTAAACAGGAGGGCGTGGAAATAGAAGCATGGAAGGGACAAGTAAACAGGGAAGGCGTGGAATGAACCAGGAAACAGAGGCGTGGAATGAACCAAGGATCCCCTCCCCCTCCTCTTCCTTTCCCTTCTCATCCTCCTCTTCCTTCCCCTTCTTCTCCTCCTCTTCCTCCCCCTTCTCCTCCTCCTCTTCCTCCGCTTGCTCCTTCATCTCCTCATCAACATCTTCTCTCCTACAATGTTTGGCCTCCGCATTTGGATGGTAGTCTCTCTCTCTCTCTCTCTCTCTCTCTCTCTCTCTCTTTCTCTCTCTCTCTCTCTCTCAATTCACTACAATATATGAAGAACCCCAATTAATTACCTCTATAAATTCTAACTAATTAAAACAAACCCCCAAAACAAGCAATAGGTATTCACTAAATAATCATATCGCATATATATATATTTTTATCAGTTAGTATTTTGCTCTTAAGAAAATATGATGATTAACTTTAATGGTTAATGAAGCGAATACAAGAAAAAATATATATATATTCTTGTATTAAATTCATAGATCAACTTTTTTACAATAAGTGGAAGGTACTCAACTGTTATTTCGATTTATTAATAACATCAAAAGGAGTAAAAAAAAAATAATAACGGAGAGGAAACACTTAATAAAATACTTAAGAAATATTAATATAATGATCAATATAATAACGAGAATAGTAACAATTAAAAGTGCAATAATAATAATAATAATAATAATAATAATAATAATAATAATAATAATAATAATAATAATAATAATAATAATAATAATAATAATAATTAATAATCGCACCCAACTGTCCCTTGTGTGTTACAAAGGGTAAAGCAGTGCCCAGGTGACCGACTCATTGTTGATGCAGCAATATGGCTGTGTGTCCCGCTACCTGTGAGGCTGGCTAATTATTCAACTAATTATTAGTCCTTCTCCCTCACTCAGAGACAGAGAGAATAGTGGGAAATGAGCAACAGAGAAGGAGAGAGAGGATGAAGACATTGGGACAGCAAGGAAGGAGAGAGAGAGAGAGAAGGATACACTCATAGAAATACAGCGAATGAGGGAAGTGAAAGTGAGGAAAGGCAGAGAGGAAGAAAGAGAAGTGGTTGAAGGAGGATAAGGGGAAGAGATAGTGGGCGGTGGGGAGACAGAGAGACTGAGATATAGGCGGAAACCGAGAAGGAGAGGGCAAAGAGAGAGAGAGAGAGAGCGTGTGTTTGTGTGTATGTGTCAGAGCGACTGACAAAGAGGCAAACAGGCAGACAATCAGACAGTGAGAGATCACGCATCATTACTGAAGAGGGTGTCATCAATGCCGAGACAAGATAATCAGATGCCCTTTGTCGAGCTGCAACGATTGAATAGACAACGTCGCTTTTGATTGGTTGAATTGTGATCGTCAGTAGTCGAAATTGGGCTGTTCGAACAGGATGATTTAATGGCTAAATTGTTGATCAGGTTA
This sequence comes from Homarus americanus, assembly GCF_018991925.1. Classification (NCBI taxonomy): domain Eukaryota; kingdom Metazoa; phylum Arthropoda; class Malacostraca; order Decapoda; family Nephropidae; genus Homarus; species Homarus americanus. The sequence goes on along the minus strand of NW_024741886.1, from coordinate 300,302 downwards.
TCAATTACCGGCGGTAAGGTAGATCTGATTTATCGCGGAGATTCTTGCATATGATTATTTAAATTTCGATATCTTCATACTAGCTATCTATTATAAATCGTTGAATATCATTATATAAACACCATTTGTCGATCTAATTGATATTGATTCTGTCTCATCGATTCGTATTAGCCGAATACTAATTATCGGCTTAAGTTACTGTCGATGGTAATTTAGTACTAATTAAATACTGTGAATAAACTCTTAAGGTCTTAGCTATCATGGTCGATATTTAGGGCAAACAAGTTCCCCCATCACGCCGCAGGATAAGTCCCATAGCCCGTTACTTTCTACAGCAGTGACCGATAGTGTAGTACGATCATTGTGTTTTATATATAGCCTGTACAGTTTAGTTGTAGTTCATGACTGTTTACGTAGAAGCAATGGTTAACGCTAATGAGTATACACGATTAGAACATTAACGACTTGGAGGATATATTGAATTATACCTAACCTAATCTAACCTAACCTAACCTAAGCTAATCCTAATTTAACCTAACCTAACCTGATTTAACCTAACCTAAGCTAATCCTAATTTAACCTAACCTAACCTAATTTAACCTAACCTAAGCTAATCCTAATTTAACCTAACCTAACCTAACCTAACCTAACCTAATTTAACCTAACCTAACCTAACCTAACCTAACCTAACCTAAGCTAACCTGATGACGTAATGTAATTGGTCTAAACTAATCTAACTTAAATTATTTAACCTTAACTAAAATGACTTCACTAATATAACTTAATATCACTAATCGAACGTAACTTAAAGTACGTAAATTAACTCAAATTAATCCTAACCTAACCTAACCTAATCTATTTTCTCAACCAGACTTAATCCTCACCCTTATCTAATCAAACTGAACCCTGATTTACCCCAAACTACTGCAGGCTAACCAAACGTAATCCTAACTCAATCTAACTAATATAATCTAACCTAACTTAATCCTAACTTAATGTAACCTTACCTAAGGTTACCGAACCTAATTTAATCCTAACCCAACATAATTATTCTAACACAACAAAAGTTAATCCTGACCTTACCTTACCTTACCAAACCTTACCTAACCTAATGTAACCTAACCTAACGTAACACCAACCAGACTTAATCCCGACCTAACAACTATTCTAACCCAGCCTAACTTAACCCTAACCTAACCTAACTGGATGATCACGTTAACGATATCACAACGTCAACAAATTCACCAACTTGAATAATTTAATTTGCCACTGTATGCGAGGCTCACATCTGTCACGCTCAAGGGCTTGTATACTCGGCCGATGGTGAGCAAATAGATTTTAAAAATGTAATTACATAAACATAGATGACCTCTGTGTGTGTGTGTGTGTGTGTGTGTGTGTGTGTGTGTGTGTGTGTGTGTGAGTGTAAATCTCTTTGACATCTTTTTCTGCACGGGAAGGTCGCAGCTGACAGTTTAATAACAGATTGAAGAGAGAGAGAGAGACCCAATACACGGAAATACAAACGATATTACGCATATAAAATACTCTAATACACAACAAGTTTCCAAAAGACACGGAAAAAAAAAAACTACCGAAATACCTGAGAATCTTCGGAAATACATAAAAATCTACGGAAATTAACCACAAATACAGCGGCAGACATAAGAACTACATTAATACACATAAACATACCGACATACCCAGTCATAAATGAAGAAAAAATCCTAATACTACTGTGCTTACCAACACCTCAGACTCACAACACCAAATACAAGAAAAACTTCCTAGGTGAGTTTCCACGTGTAGGTACCTGTACTAATAATAAACTGCTAAACACCTTAATTAAACATTCAACATTTTTTTTACCAATGTTGCTCCTAAGAATAAACTACTAAACACCTTAAACATTAAAAAAAATTAACGATGTTGCTCCTAAGAATAAACTGCTAAACACCTTAAACATTCAACATTTTTTTACCGATGTTGCTCCTAAGAATAAGCTACTAAACACCTTAAACATTCAACATTTTTTACCAATGCTGCTCCTAAGAATAAACTACTAAACACCTCAAACATTATTATCATCGAGGTAGAGACGGGAGGTAAATTTCTTTCTCGGCTGTGAACTACGAGAAATGATTGTCTCTTATTATCAGGGTAGTCCGAGGTGTTCTGGTCTACTGTGAGAAAGAAGGAAAGTGAGAAAGGGGGAAAGAGTTAGAGAGGGCGGTGTGGGGAGAAAGAGATTGAATGAGACATAAAACGAAGGAGAAACAAAAAATGTACGAAAAGGGGATAGAGAGAAAAAGAAAGACAAAAAGATAAACCAAAAACTAAATGAAGAAAAACATAAAAAGAAAGAAAGAAAGAAAGAAAAACATAAAAAGAAAGAAAGAAAGAAAGAAAGAAAGAAAGACAGCAGCAAAAATGGCACCAGACACTATTACCTCTGGTGCTGAAAATAACCATTTCATGAAATTTCACATCGGAGGTGCAGGAGGTAAGTCCAAAATATTAACGCCCACCCTTATGAGAGCGTCACGATTATTACTCCCTGCTCTAAGTACGGGGGGTATAGTGATCGCTGTGTGTCTGTGTGTGTGTGGGTGTGTGTGTGTGTGTGTGCGCGGTTGGGTCACTTGTCTGGGCTTACTGAGTTGTTCCTTAACACCGGGTCATACAGCTTCTTCGGTCAGGTTAGGTTGGTAAAAGTTAAGGGTTAGGTTCGGTTAAATTAGGTTACCCTTAAGTTAGGTCGTGTAAGTTAATCAACCTGAGAGCTTAACCTGAGGGTAGAACAAGATAATGACCCCAGGATCAATCACAACATAAAACGTAACTATTACTGCGTTACAATAACACTATAGAACTGTAATTATGCCTCTAAGGGATTGTGTGTGTGTGTGTGTGTGTGTGTGTGTGTGTGTGTGTGTGTGTGTGTGTGTAAAAGAAATCCAGGTACAGATCTATATCCCTAACACGTTATACAGTTCCTCCCTTGTATTACTGTATCCCTGAATAAAACTACAGCGCGTTAAATATGTACTACAGTTGCACTAATATTTGCTTTACAAATTTTATACCGTCTCCTCCCCTCCCCTTCCTATTTACTGTCTTTTTTTTTTATATTGTTCTTTTTTTAACTAACGAAGGCAGGGAACGCTACCACCCACACATCAACACTGAGGCAGGGCGTGTGGGAGGGGTGATGGGGGCAGGAGGAGGGGACGAGGTGGACTGACATACCAAAATGAAACACAATAACACAAACGAATAGAAACCATTTATCGAAAACAAACACACACAGGTAATAGTCACACACACACACACACACACATACACACACACACACACATACAAAGCTTTTACGCTCTCTGGACACTTATCATGTACGACCTCAATGCATATTATTTTTCAAGTGATTAATGATAATGGTGTTCAAACAAAGTATTCAGAGCCGAAAAAAAAGGAATAAATATTATTCTTTTTTCCTAACGAGGGTCGTTGAGGAGAGGATAGTTCTGGTGCGTCCCGAGAGAGAGAGAGAGAGAGAGAGAGAGAGAGAGAGAGAGAGAGCAACGTTTTAGCGTGTAAGTTCACTCTGCATGGACGCCGGCGGTTGGGGTACACTGGATATCGGCTTCATAGAGTGTGACGTCGTACTCACTTTTACACATTTCTAAAACCGTAAATGAATGAACAATATACAAGCGAATTATTAACAAAGAAAACAATAGTTTGACAAAATGAAATAATAAACGAACGACTAGAATCAGTTATTTTTTTTTATGTTACTAACCCTGTGTCTACGCATTCTTAAATATAGAATTACATGATGAGATATTATTATTATTATTATTATTATTATTATTATTATCATCATCATCAAATACAAAGTAACATATTCACCATTATATAAACTCTCACACTCACCACCAACTCTTTCTGCTCTTTCGCACTTGTTAGACCTGCATCATCCGCCGTGTTGGTTCCCGACATACACACTGACACAAACTGTCACTCTGGCCATGACAAGGTGTCGTGGCCGGCTGGGGAGTGTGACCTGCCAATACCACACCTCACTAAACTGGTGGGTGGGTGGGTGGGTGGGTGGGTGGGTGGGTGGGTTGGAGTGGGTTGGTGGGTGGGGTGGGTGGGTTGGGTGGGTTGGGTGGGTGGGGTGGGTGGGTTGTTAAAGGACATTGCAGACAAACACTTCGATACATCCACAACAACAGATATCAACAGATGTTCAACAGTGACGTACTCCAGGAACACCTTGTACAGTTTAAAGCGAGAGGCAGGATATCCTGACAGCAGTGTTATAGTGCTATTAAAATCATTAACTTGTTTCATGCTCGTAGCCACAGACAACGACATCATAATTATATAGAATCCCATCAGGACCATCACCTCCAGTAGAAAACCAAAGAAATCTATTCCTGGTAGACCTTACCGGTACACTGAAGTCCCCAGAATATGGTCACCTTCCTCGCCAGCAAATGTGACGAGCTTGCCACCAGAGTCCGGTCAGTTAATGCCAATGTCGTTACCATCTGTGAGGCGTGACAAATTGTTCCTGAAACTTGCCACATTTTGGGATACCAACTCTTTTACTCTCACGCCTGGATGTTTTAGTCCCAGCTGATGTGGAGGCATTATGGGTACGTGTTGTGCCCTGTGCATACCCTCGCCACACTGCCTCTATTATATACAGAAAACGGCATAAGTTAAGTCCTGGTTTTTAGCGTTATTTTGGGAGTATTTGTGCACAAAGGGAGTCAGTGGCTGAGGTAGAGAGGTATACGGACTCCTGGACTGGTTGGAAACTGTTGAACTATTGTGAGGTGTGGGACTTAGCCGTATTTAGCAGATAAATATCGCTGGCATGAGATCCACCACTCCTGGCCGGGGTTGAGGCTTGTCCAAGGGCTAACTAGAGGTTTTCCCTGTGGTGTTCCCCATCGCACCAAGATGGGACCGTTCTTCTTCCTTATGCTTATCAATGATGCCCTGAGAGAAACTCCTGCTCGTTGAAAGTATGTCGACGACTCCACCATTGGGAGCAGTGAGAACAACTCAGCTTCCGACAATAGCGCCTTCAGAATACATTGAACAGTCTCCAATATTGGGCGACCAACAACCACGTTACCATTAACCATACCAAGACCACGTTTATGCACATCAGCTTCCACTCTGACCTTGTCCCACCTCCCTCCGTTACTTTGGGCCCCAACACACTCCAGGTTGAGGACTCCACTAAGCTCCTCAGCATCATTATAGATAACAAAGTAAATTGGAAAACACAAGTCAGCGCAATTGACAAACCTTCCAGTTTTTGTCTCCACCTCCTCCGTCATGTCAAGTCCCTAGGAGTTCTCGCGCCTGAGCTCCTTAGCGCTTACTCAACATTCATATTTCCCAAGCTCATCTATGTTTCCCCCGTCTGGTCTTCCTCCCTACGTGCCACATAACGGAAACCCCTAAAAAAAGTGGATAAGAGGGCATTCAAAATTATTCTCCCCTCCTACTCCACCTATCAAGAAACGCTAAGCATCCTCAACACCGTCTCCTGCTTCCACCCGAAATCCTACGTGCACAAATTCCTCTTCGACACTGCAACCGCATTCAGTCCGTACGAGCACGTATTGGTCGCTATAAGAACAACCCAATCCAAACCACTGTAAATATTATCAACAACTTGTAGTTAACCAGTGTGTTGACTCCGTGTCAATCTTACCTTTGCACTGTTACTATGTTGAAATACCCTGTAGTAGGACCTCCCCACCTTGTTATTATATATCATATTTGTGCCGCTTGTGCTACTTGTATATTATTTGTCAATCAAGTGAACAAGTGTATATTTTCAGCCTTTTGGCTGTCATGTTCTTTTAATAAAGCAGCAACAGCTTCAAGGACCTAAGAGGAGATACCATCATAGAGTCAACTGAGGGAACAACGCAGGGGGACCCTGTCGCCATGGCAATGTACGCACTAGGCCTTTCCGTGCTCCAACATACAATAAAATATGAGATAACCAAGGTCAAGCAAGTGGCTTACGCTGATGATCTAACAGGAGCAGAAAAAGTGGAGGACATCAAAAAGTGGTGGGACCTGATAACATCACGAGGTCCACAAATAGGGTACCACCCAAACGCCAGCAAGTCCTTCCTCATTGTAAAACCATAACACTATGAACGGGCAATGGAGGTGTTCGGTGGAAGTGAGATAAAAATAACAAAGGATGGTCAAAGACACCTAGGTGCGGTAATTGGCACGAATGATTTCAAAACCGAGTACGTAACGCGAAAGGTAAATGAGTTGGTGAAGGAAATCCAAGCTCCGTCTGATATGGCTAAAACAGAGCCACATGTGGCTTTTGCAGCATTCACCCATGGAGTCGAGCATTGCTGGAATTACCTGATGCGTACTATCCCTGATATCCGACCCCTCCTCCACCCTATGGAAGAAGCCACCAGCGTCAATTTTATCCCAACACTAGTGAAAAACCCTTATTTAACCCCAGCAGAAAGGTCACTCCTTGCACTACCACCGAGGCTGGGAGGAATGGGATTGACTAATCCAGTGGAGCTTGACGCCACAGAACATCAAAACTCCCTCAATCTCACGGCAACCCTCACTGAGCACATATAAGCTCAGAATGCAGCAAGTCAGGTGGATACCAACGAATTAAACAAGATTCGACGGTCCATTACGACAGAACGGCAGCACACCCAAAGTGTTAAACTGCAACAACTGCTGCAGCAATTGACAGACAACTTAAAAAAAAAGTAGCTAGTGCGCAGGAGGTGAACACCTCAAACTGACTATATACGTTACCGTAAGGGCAAAAGACTTCGTCCTTAATAAACAAGAATTTACAGATGCCATTGCTTTAAGTTATGGTAGGCCAGTAGAAGGTTTGCCCTCCCAGTGCGTGGGTGGCTCATTTTATGACATTGACCACGCCATGGTGTGTAAGAAAGGGTGCATGAGGCATGGCGGAGGAAGGGATCTCACCGCAAATTTACTGAAGGAAATCTGCCACGACGTCATGGTGGAACCGCTCCTCCTTCCATTGGACGGTGAGAACCTCCGTCACACACTTCAAACATATCCAACGAAGCCTGTGTGGACATCAATGCTGGATAATTCTGGACGCGGGGACAGCGAGCCTTTTTTGACATAAGGATTTTCGATCCCATGGCCGTATGTCACCGTAACCTAGCTCTCGACGCTACACACAGGAGGAACGAGAATGACAAGATCAGGGCATAGGGGAAGAGAATTCTAAACGTTGGTCAGGGCAGCTTCACTCCGCTGGTGTTCACGACTTCTGGTGGGATGGGACGAAGTGCAAGAGGTTTCTACGCCAGACTCGCGGAGGTGCTATCCGAACGGAAGCAGCAGCCCAGAAGTTACGTTACAGCCTGATTGAAATGTCGACTGTCCTTCTCTCTGCTTAGATCTGCATTGCTCTGCTTCAAGGGAACGAGATCGACGGCCCCAAAACCGACAACGGTCGCGGGTATTGACTACGAGGCAACAGTCACTGAATGCCACATAGATCTGCGGCTCAACTAACTCAACACAGCTAGGGTAGCTACTTTTATATTAGGATATTTAGTTTTAAGGTAATAAAATGGCGGCGAAGGTGTGGCTATTGGGGGAGGCTGGAGGCCATGTTTAAAAAAGTAGTAGAAGTTGCATTACACACACACACTCACTCACTGAAGCATACATACATTTATGGATATACATTCATTTATGTATTTACCTGCATGGACATTCATGCACTTGCTGATGTATACAAATACATAAACATATACATACATATACACATAGGACCATGCATATACATGCACACAATTACTTATACACATAAATAGAATACTCATATTGGTACGCATTCTCACACATGTACATTGTACAGTCACCCAAAAAAGTCCTTTCGCGAACCACGATTCAGACGCGTGAACCCGAAGCAGTAGACACTGATACATTATTCTGTCCATAAATGCTTCGGGTTCAAGAGTCTGAATCTCAGGGTTCATGGTTCGCGACAGGACTTTTTTGGGTGACTGTACACACTTAATGGAAGTACAAATACAGATAAATAAATAGTTAGTGGTTCTTGACATGCGCGCGCGCACACGCACACACACACACACACACACACACACACACACACACACACACACCAATAACTTTTACCTCTATTATATGACCGATTAAATGAATGTGTCGTCACCGTGAACTTCTTCTAGTACAAAAATACAATAATAATATCCCCAAGATTCCTTCCAAGCCGCGTCCGTGTGAAGGTGGAAGACTTGAACGACAGAAACTTCTCCCAGTGAGTGAATCAGTTAGTGAATTCATTACCCAGCCAGGATAGGTATTTATAGGCCTAAACACCAGATCATATGAAGATTTTAGCATCCAAGCTTATTATACCATATAATGAAACGCCTTAATATTACCTGGGGGGGGGGGGGGTTAGGTTAGGTTAAGTTAGGTTAGCGAGTTAAATCATCAATTGAAATAAACTGGGATGTCTAACGGTCATGTAATCCCTAAAATCCATTAGCCTCATCTCCCAGATCGCGTCATAACAAGCCTTGGGTATGACCGCTGCTCACCTGTTTCATCTAAAGTTTAGATTCTAAACCATCAACACGGGATGGACTCACCTCACCTGTTGTTTACAAATTGAATATGTACTAAATCTTTTGCACGATTCATATGTTGCAATAACAAAAAAAGTTGTTGATCCCCCCGGTAAGGTTGCTGCAGACTTTTTTCACGACTCACGCTTAACTTTATCGCTGAAACCATTAAAATATACGACAAGCTCACTCCATTTGAGTAGGCACCTGTTGTTGCACATTGAAAAGGCAATATACCTGTACACGGTTCGTCTGATGGAAAAAAACAACAACACTAGATGTATCCCTAATATACCATTGTTGCAGATTATTGCACCACTGTCGTTTATTTTCTCATGCAAAACATTAAAATACGACAGACCCGATGATACTAAACAGAAACCTGCAGTTGCAAATCGAACAAGTATTATATTTACACAAGATGCGTCTATTGCAAGTGAAACAATTGATTTTATTCTCCAGGTCACATTGTTCCAGACTATTGCACTACTGTAGTTTACTTTCCTCAGCAGAACCATTAACAATACGATAGACTCGCTTCAACTGAACGAGCCTGCAGTTGCACACTTAAACATGTATTTGTGTAATTCTAATCGATTACAAAAACGATAGTAGATTTATCCTCCAGGTCACATTGCTACAGACTTTTGCATTATCTCTGCTTAGCTTCCTCGTCTCATCTGTTAAAACACAGCTACACTTTACTGGCAGAATGTTTGTGTTTTTTACCGTGTGTTCGTTCCGTAAACTCTCCGTCCTCACTGTTATGCTACGCAGCTGAGAACATTAGGTTGCTATAGTGACAAGTACGACCATTGTCTAAGCATTACTTGTCCTTAAGCTGCCTGTGTGTGTGTGTGTGTGTGTGTGTGTGTGTGTGTGTGTGTGTGTTTAGATCGCTTGAAGGATCCTGAAATGTATTTGTATCTACCGTTATGTGTTATGAAATGTTATAAAGTACGTAATAGACAGCGTTAGTGGAACGATGTGAACCGTATTAGTTTAGAAAAGCAAAATATTTATAATTCTTGTCTTGACTTTCTCCGTTCATTTTCTTCACCTGCCTCCACCTCTCTACTCTATCATTTCTTCCTCCCCTTACTTTGAGGTTTCTGTAACCCATGTTCTAACCCCTACATACATACATACATACATACATACATACATACATACATACATACATACATACACAATTACGAGAAGATACAGTAAAACGGATAAGGACAACTGTAGATTTGCAATGTCGGAGTGTTTGAGCTCAACAAATTGTAAACGAACCAACCAGGGGGGATTTGACCTTGACTAAGATTGTCATGTCACGGATATTGGTGCACAAGAAACAACAACCCCCTTTAACAGTAGCGCCGCTCACCATGCACACCAAACCACCCCAGGTCGACCACTCAGAGATTCACCAAATCAGAGGCTTATGACAATGGATTTACAATGAAGACTGGAGGGATGTGACTTTCAATTTCAGATCTCAACACCAACTATGAGAAATATTTCCCACAAATCACCTTCATCAAACGGAACAGTGACCCAGGCTGAATAACTGTAAAAATAATACGGCTCATCTTCTAACGTGACCGGGCACACATCACAGGTCAGTACCAACGATTTCGCCAACTGAGATTGACGGTCAGAAATAGAAGTTCGCCAAATCGAGATAGTATCGTCGCAGCATCAAACACTTCTGTGACGCCATTAAGAGGGCTGGTATCGGGAAGTACAGTCGCCAACAAATGTCCTGTCGCCTATTCTACTGTTCCACGAACCCCGAGATTCAGAATCGTGAATCCGAAGCAGCCGTGGACTGAATACGGCATCAGAATGTCTACTCCTTCTGGTTCACGAGTCTGAATCTCGGGGTTCGTGGAACAGCAGAATAGGCGACAGGATATTTGTTGGCGACTGTACAATGTTCTCACGAATCGCAAACCCAAGCCCTGGAAAATAGACCTGGACAACGTATCCGATGATCAAAGCTTCACGGAGGAAATTAATGCACACTTCACTGAGGTTTGGAACCGGCTGCTCCCCCCCCCCATCCTCTTTCCGGTTGAGGATGGCATCATAGAATTGCAACCGTAGGACGTGGCCCACCGTCTCTCACAGTTGAGGAGTAACATGGCCACCCCTCCAGGTGACCTCCCTATATCAGACTCAAAGGAGTTCGCCATTGAACCCACATATACTGTACAACAAGTCTCTCAAGGGAGGACATGTTCCCTCTCTCTACGTTAAGCAACCATCATCCCATTACCTAAGAAACCTAAACCCAACACCACAGACGAACTTAGACTCGTTCACCTTACTTCCACTTTCAGCAAGATCTTTGAAAGCTTTGTAGCACCTTTGCTCATCTCCAACATCCTCCCCTATATTGACAGTGGACAATGTGGTAACATGAAAAAATGCTCCTCCACGCACTCAATTGTCATCCAGAGACTCTTCGTATTAGGACTGCGATCCATACTTCTCCGCTGGTTCTGCAGCTTCCTTAGTCACCGGTCGCTTACGAGTGGAGCAGAACAACATGTGATGCACCTCAGGGTACTCTGTGTGTGGACCCGTTGCCTTCCTGTTCATGATCAATGGTGCTGCGAAAGACTCCCACAGACGCCTCAAGTACGTCGACGATCTTACTATCTACGAGGCGTGCCCACTAGCGCCACCAGCACCCTACAACAAGTCACGCAGGATCTCCAGGCCTGGGCCTCAGAAAGCAACCTGGTCATCAACATACGAGCTGACTACATTGGGACGTGGTCTACTGGCTGACCCACGACATCGCAACCTGCAGCCGCCAGGGTAACACGGGGCTCAGATAGCTTTCAAAACTTCAGCTGAGTCCCAAGACTCAGGAAATCGTGTATTTCATATATTGCAACCTAAATTAATTCACTTCATTTGTAACTTAAACTGTATCATGTAATATTGTAGTTTTTTTATCGAAAAACTTTACCGTTTATGTAATTATTATTTGGTGGGGAATTTAAACTTGACTTATATTATTGTGGTTGTTTTATGCAACCACTTATCAGCATTTATGCACAGTTGCGGAAATGTGTTCCTACATCCCCTGTGGTAAACCGTGTCTCCAGACGGCCAATCTATATGACCTATAGCAATAGCCATTCATCCATAAATAGTAATACTACTACTGTGACGGTGCCGTTTGGAGACACGGCTTACCACAGGAGGTGTAGGAACACCTTTCCGCGACTGCATCTTACGCAGCCATGAAATGATTTTCAATAAACAGTTTTCACTCACTCCCACTTTCTCTCTCTAGATCAAAACAGCGAAAGTCTATTTATCTATTTCCTCTAATACTCTTCCAATAGACAGATAGATAAATAGACAGATACGAAAGCCATACGTCTTGAACAACACAGCCATGCTATCTATCACCTTTATTCTAATGGATGGAAGGATGGATGATGGATGGACGATGGGAGATGGATGGATGGATGGATGGATGGATGGATGGATGGATAATGGATAGATAGACAAAAATTTCAATCACCAACAACTCGGCCTTTCCCGTTTTCTATACATACATATATGAAAAAAAATTCGAGGTGAAACTAAAACATTTCCTCCTTTAGAGTTTTTACCTGTCTCCCGTTATCACCCGCTTGAGTAATGATTCGTCTCATCTTGGTGAGTGTCGCAGTCACCCACTTGCAATTAGGGAAGAGTGAGGGGACGGAGACGTAGGTTGGAGGGAGGTGGTGGGGGTGGGTGTGAGCGAGCGAGAGAGAGAGAGAGAAGAGAAAGAGAGAGAGTGAGAGAGTAGAGTAGAGAGGTGGAAGTGGAGTAGTGAAAGAGAGAGAGAGTAGGTGAAGAAGACGGAGAAAGAGAGAGGGGAGGGAGGAGATGGAGAAGATCCGAAACGGAGAGCGGGTGTGATGACATGAAAGAGTGAGGAAGATAAGATAAGATAAGAGAAGGAGACTCGAAAAGAGAGAGGGGATGAAGTAAATAGAACAGAGAGAGAGAGAGAGAGAGAGCTACCTGCCAGGAGTCATTCACGAGACAGGTAGCATTAACGCCTCCCAGGTAAAATGTTGGGGGGTGTCAGGTGTCACTTCCCAGGGTACTATACTCTCTCTCACACACAACATACAGTTGTTGTCTTCAATAGTTCCCATGTTAATAGATTGGTGTTTGTTTTGGATTTGCTGGCCACTTCAGTTATCAAGGATTAACCACACTGTATATGCTAATCGACCGGTTATGTTAGTTAATGAATCTACCTGTCTAGCTGTTGATAATAATCTGATTTAACATACAGTCTTCTTCATTTACGACAAACACGTATTCACAAACACATGTATAATACAGTACCACATGCATAGTCAGCCTTACCTGGCGTGAACGAACCACCATTACGATGATGAACCACTGTGTCGAGACTGTCACCACCGCCATCACTGTTATGTATGGACCAATCCCCTGGGCCCTCACTATAACCCGGTAATTGTACAATATTACCGGGAGACAACATTTATGTCCCGCCCCACCACTACCCACCGTTACTCTGCTCCCATATTACTCTCTGATGATCAGGTTATCTAGAATGCAGCTATTAATACATATAAGCGCATACATTAATATACATACATGTATATATACAATACATATGTATTTATTTAAACTCCTCGGCTAAACTCGAATCAACATCCACAGAGTCGGAGGTGGGAACACTACCACAGGACCACTGGTGCTTAAAAGTAACTGCCATATTTGATGGAATCGAATACCCATTTGTCGTGTTAGGCGTCGAGGAGATATATATATATATATATATATATATATATATATATATATATATATATATATATATATATATATATATATATATATATATATATAAAGAGAGAAAAGGGTGAGATAGGTACTGCATTAACTCTACACCAGCAGTTATAACACTAGGTTATCTTACCTTGATACATCACACTTTGTTCTATATTGTAACAATTACATTTAAAACACCAATAATAATAATAATAATAATAATAATAATAATAATAATAATAATAATATCCCCAGCCATAACAATAATAACAACAATAAAAATAAAAGATAAATAACCACCAGCCACAACGATAATGGACACAATGTTACTCCACCTTCTCCACAACAAAGCCACCTCGATCCCGACTCTAAAATTCATAGCTATTGGATTAACCCAAGAATCGATAGCCTTTCTTAGCTAATGTTGTCTGGGAGTTCCTGGAGCCGGATTTCTCCCAGAGACCAGTGACCACATTCTCTCAAAGATTCGTATCTGGAATTAAAGAGAATGAGTCTCTCTTCTCTGCGGTCGAGTCTAAGTATAATGTTTAAATTCATTTTCTAGTTGCTATCTTTACTTCTTTAAAAAGGGAGTCCAGTGATCTTCGTTAGAACAGCTTTACGTAGGAGAGAGAGAGAGAGAGAGAGAGAGAGAGAGAGAGAGAGAGAGAGAGATCTTATTGAGAATTTCATAGCTAAGACGCTAACACCATTTCACAATAATTGACATAATTTAGAATTCTTGTAAGACCATCAAAATTCATTGGATTTTACATCAGTGGTTTTTATGACCCGGCCATCAAACACACCGAGGGAGGGGACCGAGATGTTAACATAAGCTGACCAGTGTCCTTCCCTTCTCGTGTCCGTGGGAAGGCGTTTTAGTGTCCATAACCTGAGAAAGACATTGTAGATTGATGTGAAATTTAGTATGCAGCTCCGCATTGTGAATATCTATTTCGAGGTCGCTATTGAGGGTTTTTTTTTTTTACCTTTATTTACCTTTGACTCATTCTGAATATTGTCAAGGGCAAATACAGAATACTGTAGTAGGTAATAGTTTAGTTTATTGAACGAACAAAACAAAAGTTATGGTACATCCCACCAGGAATCAGTTAAAGCAGACCATTTGTCTTATAAAGACGCAGGGCATTTCTTGACCAGGAAGATGAACCTCAATCCCAAGAGGACCCATTATAACTGGTGTCCATTATACTGCCCCCCCTTTGTAAATGGCGCCCATTATAACTGGTAACCATTATAATTGGCGCCCATTATAACTGACGTCCATTATAACTGACGCACATATGAATTACAAGTAAATATAACCCTTCAATGATGCAGGTCATTATTTTACTGCCCATGGTGGTCATTATCCCATGGCACCGTCCATACATATCTGTTGACAAGATTAATATCACAACATTATGACCACAACTGTATGCATAACTCAAATCTACGACCCAAACTGGTATGAATCATTGCCAGTCAATAGAGTGATTAAGGAATAACTTTCTTTAATGTTTATACACGTCGATTTATTTTTTTTTTGTAGTTATCCTCCACTTCACTAACCAGCTTACTAACCGAATTTAACCTAGAAAGTAGAGAAAGTAACAGAAGTACTCGGAGAAAACCTGCCATGTTCGGTTGGGTCACACGGGACAACATCCTTCTCTTAACCAACCCAAGTGAGAGTCATAGCAGTGGTGAGAGGGAGACGCTCTGTCTCTACCACCGTCACGTTTTAGCAAGTTTTGTGTGGATGTTTTTACTATTGTTTTTACCTTCCCTCTAACCTCCCAATTTTTGCGATTTCTATACACCATTATTGATCCCACACAGAGATGGAAAAGGAGTAAAGATATAACACACACACACACACACACACACACACACACACACACACACACTCAGCTAACACTAATTATACATTTAAAATAGGAAATTATTTTTTTCTAAGTATGCTTATATTAACAACTAAATTAAGGAATGATTTTTTTTATATAATCCGTTTGAGAATATAACATATGTTAAATGATAGCTAACAGCCACACACACACACACAAACACACACACACACACAAACACCGTTCTTCTTCCTCACCCTTATCAGTGTTGCCCCGAGAGAAATTCCTACTCGCTGAAAATATGTTGATGACTCCACCATTGGGATCAGTGTGAACAACTCGGCTCCTGGCTACAGCGCCCTCCAGAATACATTGAACAGTCTTCAAAATTGGGCCACCACCAACCATGTCACCATCAACCAGAACAAGATCATGATTTGCACATCAACCTCTCCTCCGACCATGTCCCACCTCCCTCCATTACACTGGGCCCCAACACACACCAGGTTGTGGATTCCGCCAAGCTCCTCAACGTCACTATAAATAACAAACTGAATTGGAAAGTACACGTCAGGGCAATTGTCAAATCTTCTTGCTTTCGTCTCCACCTCCTCCGTCATCTCAAGTCCGCCGGAGTTCCCGCATCTGAGCTCTTGAGGACTTAATCAACATTCTCACTTCCTCAATAATATTTCCCCTACCTGATCTTCCTCCTAAAATGTCACACAACGGAAACACCTTGAAAAATTGCAGAAGAGGGCGTACAAAATTTTTCTCTGCCTCTCCTACGCCACATGTGAAGAAACGTTCGGTACACTAACCACACTCCGCTCTCTCTGATACTCACCATGACCGCATCTGTAAGTTTGGGGAGAAGTTCATTACAGTCTCCTATTCCCAGGTCCGTGAATTGTTGTTCTACACTACAACCGCATCCAACTCATACGACCACGTACTGATCACTATAACAACAGCCCAGTCCCAACCACTGTAAAAATTATCAACAAATCGTAGTTAATCTGTGTGTTCACTCCCTGCCTGTCTTAGTTTATTATTTTTACTGTATCTGAAATCCCTTGTTAAATGAACCTCTTCCCTTTGTTATTTTATATTATAGATGTATCACTTTTGTCACTTATATATTATTTGTAATCAAGTGACCTTTATATGATCTATTTCTCAATTTAATTAACTTTTATCGTCTCTGTTTAACTGTATATTTTTAGCCCTTTGGTTGCCATGTTCCTTCAGTAAGCCGTTAATTATTATTATTTTTATTACGCACACACACACATACACACACACAAATATACATATACACATAAATCTTCCTCTTTGTCGAATGAAACAATTAATTCAACAATCTGTAAATAAAGTAATTCCCACTGATTATTTCTGAGCGTAATTCCTGTAAGTAAATACAACCTTCATGTTCACATATATTGACACGGCAAACAATGCAAATTTGGGCAAGAATTGTTGCACTGCCCAACCGTCCATGTTGCAAGCCAAATATTGCAAGGATGCTGTCCTCGGCAGAGCGGGTTATTCGCCTACTACCAAAAGGGTTACAGTGGTGGTGTGCCAGCAAGCCGTTGTCTCTCAGGAAATTGCCGCCTGGGATGTGGCTATGTGGGTGTGGATGGGTGTGGCTGCATAGGTTTTGGGTGTGGATGTAGGATTTGGGGATGGATATTTAGGGGTTTAAGCATGGCTGTGGGTGTGTGAGGGTGTAGATGTGGTTGTGGACGAGGTGTGGGTTTAAGTGTGAGTGTGTCTCTTGTGGTATATCAAAATTATTCATATAAGACAGACAGGTACAAACAAACGAGAGAAAAGAGTCGTAACAGAACCCCCCCCCCCCAAGGTTGTCATTATTTGGGGCGGATTCAATAGCTTTTATCTATTAATCTCGTGGACTCAATTTCAAATAATATTTCCCAGAAAAATATTCATCCGAGAGATCACCAGAAAAAACAGATTTTCCCTGACACTTGATGATTAAATAATTTTGAAGCCAATATATTGCAATTAAGTCGGAATCGTATTTATAAAATGATGAAATTTCACAGCTGAGTAGAGGGACCTTTTTTTAACTGTTTTTTTCTGTTTTTTCTTCTTTATAGTTTTAAATGCTGTCGAGTCGTGCCCTGGAGGCTTATCAGTGAACCAGGTGGATGTGTTGTTGATGCTGTTGTTTTGGGTTCTGTGTATAAAACTGGAAACAATTCTGGTGTACTTGTGAGAGGAATAAAGGTAGATGTTTTTAGGAAAGAGAGAAAGTGGGAGAGAAAAAAGAAAAGGACAGACAGGCAGACAAACAGACAATGAGAAACAGAAAAGTATACAGAGAATGAAATAGAGAGATAGAGACAAAGGAAGACAGAGAGAAAGATTATCTCGATTCACTGGGTAAAGCTTACATCACGATAGTAAAGAATGATAAGTGAAGTAAACTTTATCATTTTAGACCGACGTATATAAACAATCACCCTTTTTGGGGCTAGTACAAACCAAAAGTTGTTAATCACAGCTCGGTCGACTGGGGGTGCCCTGGACTCAAACCTTTAACAATTAAGGCAGGAGACGAGCGTTGTGTGAAAGAAAATAGTATCACAGGGATTTATAAATTTTAACTCTGTGATTCACATCAACAAAGAGTTCCACACTTAACCATGATATCTAAAAGAGCCTGATATATTAATAAAAAATAAAAAATAAAGTTGAAACTGTAACAAAATATCATCAGGCCGAGACAAAAAAAGGCAATACGATATTATTAAAAAAGAGGCACAAAACATTGTCGACAAATAACATTATATCTCGGGGGGGGAGAAGAAAGAAAGAAAGGGAAAAAAAAAAAAAAAAAAAAAAAAAAAACTCAGGTCTTCTCCCACAAGTGCCAGCCCATTCAACGAGTATTAAATTTAAATGTAAGACCTCCTGAGAGCGGCACCCTGCGGCCCTGGCCAGATAAAGGGACAAAGTTTAAGCCCTGGAGATCACCATATTCCCAGATGGGGCTATGAATTCCTGGGTAATCTTGCCAGTGATCAGTGACACTATAATCGGTTGGCTAGTTTTAGAGGATCGCGATTTGGATTCTCAGCCGGAATTTTTGTCTCAACTTATTTTTGTCTTCTTTTTTTCGCCTAAGTGACCTTTTGGACGGGTGTTGGTGATACGGTTTATACTTGGAGCTTATCTTTGGTGGTCTGTGGTTCTGTGAGTCTGTTGTTCTGTGGCTGTGAAATACCTGGGAAATGGTGTTAGATTTATGGGTTTCTAAATATATATTTGTAGATACATCAACTTTGTTTCTCCACCCAAAAAAAAAAACATTAAAATCCTCTTTGTCACCCTTTTGTTTACGTTACGCCTGTCTGTAGACCCTATGATGTGGTGAAAACTACTCTACGGCTGTGCCAGTAGCACCACTAACCCGTTCCAAGGACCAGCATCAAAATTACACTGCAACAAAACCCCAAAAGACACTGTTCTACAAAATCTGCAAACAGAAAAAACATTTCACTGATACCTGTTGTTCAAAGGACAAAAAGAAAGCTTTTAATGTGGTCCACGGCAAACACCAAGGAAAAGATCCTCTCAGAGCATTAAAAATCAAGACTATTCTACTAAACCTAAAAGTCATCAAGGCCAAGACACTAGTCCAGGTCAGTCCCCAAAACAAGTGAATAAAATGTCTCCAAACACAAAGGTCACTTAAAATAAATGGTGTATACTACATGACTCCCACACTCGGAATACAGAGGAGTACTGCAAAGCCACACGGTGACAAAGAAAGGAGTACACAGAGTGATGAGAGTTATGTCAACAACCTTCAGGGGATGATGAGTGTGTACAGCAACCAGATCTGGGATAGCATCAAAGAATCAAGAACACAAAACTTCCATGACTGGTTCATTATTTGCCAAATTAGACAAAGTGGAGGTGTTGACTATACCAGTAAGGACAGGTAACAATCAGTTATACCTAGAGATTGATGTAGAAGCCTGTGCAAATACTATCTCATTAGCGTTGTTAAATGGATTAAAGCAGCACTAGTAGGTGGCCAGTAAGATCTACATCCCTCTGTCCAGTGAGTCAGGAATCCAATTAGACATAGTGGGAGTGACAACATTGCCAATCCATTTTTCTAGATCCAATAAAGCTTTTCTCGGGGATTTCTACATAATACAGTTATTCTACTTGCCAGCGAATGGGTGACTTGGTCTTTCCACACTAAAACAAAATAACATTAACATTTGGCCAAGAAATCATACCATAGCACATAATTGTAATACTTATTACACAATGCAAACTTCACATCCATTGCTTACCTCAGGTGTTCATGTAATAACTGCTATGACATGCGTAAGGAAGCCTATCGTACAGAAGCAGCTAGTTAGGGAGTCAAGTCACTTTATGAAATTCCAGCAAACAGCTCAAATGACAATAAGGATGAAAACGGCAAGAACTGGATTTTATCCCCTGCTGTGTTGCCTGGTGTACAACAGTTACATAGCCAGGAACTAGGTGGAATCACAGTACGATTGACAAATGTGAGCGAAGGAACTGATTTTGTATGTCAGAGTGAAAGTGCATGAGTGAAAGGCTTGTACTTGAGTCTACCTTAAGCACAGCAGGTCAGGTAGTCTCACCAATATCCTTGATCTCAATAAAACTGGGGGACCCATAATCTTAAGAAAAGTGTGTTAACTGGGTAATGTCCTTGTTTACGAGAAAGGATCATTCCAGCACCTCCAGAATTGCCAATTGGTAGTATACAAGGGAGTCTCAACCAAAAATCAAATTAAAGTTTGGAGGTGTTGCATTGAAATACATATGTATATCATCTGCACCTGAAAAACCATTGGATTTATACAGGGTGATTTTTTTTACTCGAAAACCCTAAATAATTCCCAAACAACAAACACAAACACAGCACCATGGCATGACTGGGCGAAAACCATCAAATGCCACTCACAGGTCAGGTGATATATCATGTGATACCTGTAACATTAGGCTACATTTATGCAAAATATTAGGTTCCTTACCTAACTTAACATCAACTTAAAGTTAACAGTATTACAACCCTTGATTATCTCGGTACATCATGTTAACACTACTAGCGGTCTGCAGGATTAATAAAATGCATGCAGTATAAATATATAAAGTTTGCTCCCTGATAAAGCAAGGCTCAGGATTCAAAATTTATCCCCACTTTATTAAAGGATTAAGGATAATCTTAACGTCTATGTTAAAGCTCATTAACTCTCTATGTTTGTTTGTTTTCAAAATAACTTAAATTTTGTCGATGTTGATTTTAGTAAATTTTCAACGTGACACAAATCATAAATCTGGAAGTGCATATATAAAACTTCACCCCGGGATAACCTCACCTAGCATCACTGATAAACTATGATGAAGCTTCAAACAATTGGGACTTTGTACTTACCAAAGATGCTTCTGAAGTTCTAACCTGTAAAACAATAAACTATTGTTAAAAATATTCTTTACTATAGTAATTAGTTATCAAGTGACAAAATATTCTTAATATATAATCTTTCATAACTTACTAAACCTCACCTAAAATACTACAATTATTACCTATTTTATTTTGCTAACAAAAATAGAATTCCTTTCCGAGAAAAGAACCATTTCTACAGTGTTAACCTAACACTGGTAGCGGCTGTCTTCCTCTGATCATTTCATAGTAAAAACTGATATCTCGCAAAAAAGTATCACACTGGATACAGGTACGACAGCCATATTGGTAGACTATGTTGTTTATGGTTAGGTTAGGTTAGTCAGAACAAATGCCATCTTAGTAACTTTCATTGTATATTCTGCCCACCATGCATGCACATTAAGCTGCTGTAACCACTGATCGTACCTGTATCCTGTGCCAAAAAGTACTCATCCTACAGTTTATGTCCATTTCTCGATGGAATAAAGCTTGTATATTCAATGGAGAAATATCGCCAGGTAGGTGCTAAGGCTGGAACAACATTATGAACACTACTCACTGGTGGTGGTGGTGGCGTCGTCTGGAGGTCACTAATTTTCACTTAACCGAGAACACTAATTATCACTTAAGTCACACAAACACTCATTAAATGTCTTAAAACAATATCACTCGCTATAATATTACTTAATCCACTTTAGTTGTGATTGATATTATCGATATTCTTACCAATAAAATTTTAAGTACGCTTAAGAAAAGTTTGTTTACATTACAGCCGTTGTTCTTGGTATGACACCTTTAACTTTTCACACCATAGCTTTTATCTTAGATGTTTGTAGCGCCATTATTCAAGCAATGTCTTACAAATTTGATGTGGGAATCAGTTCACGGTAGCAGGTTATATGGGACCTGGCAAATGGCGTCGGCTGTGGAAGATAGAAAATGGCGTCGTCTGCTCGGCAACGGTTGGTGACTGACGGACGGTCAAGTTGGGTCAACACTCAACAAGGAACATTCATTGCCTTCCTAAATTTGTCAATCCTTTACTTATTTTGTCATCTCAAGTTTGTGTTCCGTTGTAGTTTATGAAAAAATATTATTAATAAAATAAATATAAATAGATGGGTGAAAGAAATCTATCAGGTGTCATATATCTTTGTACTAATAAATATTTAATATCGTATAGAAAAAGTAATGGAACAAATTGAACATGTTTAGAAAGACATATTTTAATAGTTCATAAAATGTATTGTTAACGTTCTAGTGAAACACATATGAATAGATTTCTACATATAATATTACTGAATAATACTAAAACTAATACTGTACTGATATTATTATTGTCACAACCAAACAAACTCTTCGTGTTTATGACGTACTGTAATATGGTAAAGACTATGTTAAACCTTAGGTAAAAATGAATTGTGATTGTTGTTAAGTCTATAGATATGGTATTATTATACGCATGCATTTGGCCTCTTTATACCTCACAAACACCCGAAAGGGGGTTGATAACTTCGTTGGCAACTGAGTGTGTCCACTGCCACATTGCCGCTATTTTTTTATTGTTTTAATTGTGATTTACCAGGTCTGAAAAAGGTGGTTTAAAACACCTCAGGGATCCCACAGGGTGTTGTCACCAAGTTTCATGAAAATCAATAAAGCAGTTTCTGGATTAACAGACTTGTGCTTTGGAACATAATGCAAGTGCTGGCAATTTAAAGGCCTGAATGGGTCATTTTCGGTGGGTTTTTTTAAGGAACAAACATCTTACAATGCAAAAAATTCAATATTTTTCGTGATGAACGACCTCTATTAACCCTAGGTGCAAAAGCTTGTGTAATGTAGCATGTCTGTATCATAGCTGGAACTTTGACTATTCACTCACTCAGTCACAACCAGCTGTATATAACAATATTAACGTTCCTTACATCAACCTAGATCATGTATGGCGCTCAGGGGTGCGTGGGTCGGGGAGATGGACGGGGAGAACCAAGGCCCAAGGGTGAGGGTCAGGGTTCCGGAGGGTGGATCGGGAGGACGGGGAATCGTGGGGTACATCAGGTGGGTCGTGGGCGTCAGTGGTAGAGTGGTGGAGGTCGGGGCTAATGCCTTGAGCCTCCGGGTGGACCCAGGATAGGCCAGTCTTCAGGGGTTTCACTGCTTGTTGCTCCACTAGGCAGGGACTTAGAGGTAATGTCTCTCCTCGGTTTTTCAACAGATGAATTATATTTGATTTTAATGATTTATGCTTGTTGGCGATGAGTTTCTGAGTCAGAATCACTGCCAAAATTGTGGTAGTTGGAGCACTTACCGAAATTGACACAATTGTAGTTCGTGTGATCCCATGAGGTTAGCTTAGTACCTTGGTTGTCCGTTTTTGTCTCCACAACATCTTCAATAGTCTTAGTAGTGTTAACTTCATTCTCATTCATCTCTGTACGGAAGATTAATATCAGATCCAGAGTGTCTTTTGGTATATCCATGGTGGGGATTTTTGTACAATCGAAGTGCCAGGGACCACATGACTCTGTCGTGGCAACACCGGCCATTACGCCAGAATGACGTCAGCTAACTAGGGATTTTCCCTCGTTAGCCCGAGGGCATGCCTCACCCCCGGCCAGCAGTGGTGGGTCTCGTGCCAGCGATATTTATCTGCTAAATACGGCAAAGTCCCACACCTCACAATAGTCCAACATCTTCCAACCAGTCCAGGAGTCCGTATACCTCTCTACCTCAGCCACTGACTCCCTTTGTGCACAAATACTCTCAAAATAACGCTAAAAACCAGGACTTAACTCACACCACCGTGTTGTAGTCTCGATTCCCGTTTTCTGTGAAAAATAATAATTAACGCTGCTAATCCCGTATCATTGCAAAGTCAACCGGATGTAATATTTGTATTGTTTAAAAAATTATATTTACCACCTCTGAGTTACTCGGGGAGACGTGAGGTGCACACAGCAGCCTGGAACGAGGAGAATATTTTAAAACAACTTGATATAATTTTACGCATTACATGGCTCGGCAACGTTGATGATTCACCTGCTTTTCGTTTTCCGGAGTTGTAAAAAGTACCGGACTTTATTACTTAAGTAAAAGCATTATTACATTGGCAAAATTTTACTCAAGTAGAAGTAAAAGTATGCAAAGTTCAATGTACTTAAGTAGAAGTAAAAAACTAACTCATTCATAAAATACTCAAGTATTGAAAGTAAAAAGGAACAACAAAATTATCAATTTTCTCAAATATTAAAGTATATCCACAGCAAATTAAAAAAAAATTAATTGAAGATAAAAATAAAAAAACACATAGCATTGCACATGTTAAATTTGCTCATCTTTCTATTGAAATTAATCAATAACTAATTCTCAATTATGGCTGTCCAATCAGTATCTTTTAGGCATCACCTACCGAATGAAAATACGTTCAGCCACTCTTCTCCCTACAATCTATCGCAGAGATAGTGAAGGACTGAAGGGGTCTGAAAATATATCCATCCAACACTATGATCACTTTCTTCCTTACCCACTCAAGTATCGTCGACGTGGACTTATGGTCCGTAGACATAATGTTGTCTCTGCTCACATTAGGTTAGGATACAGACATATCTGACATGCATCTGAGGTGGGGGACGACCTGTTGTTCTTGTCCCAACACTAACACCCTTCAACACTATTGCCTTGATTGTCCCACAGGACGCGTCACTAACCACTATATCTCACCACCTACTTATTCGTAATATTTTAGATGTAATTTTTGTACGCTACCCACGCTTTGGTGTATGTTAACTCGCACTGTCTATAAAATTATATCAATATTGTCGCCATATCACAAGTCATAGTGTGTAGTGTGTTCTGCGAGACGCGAATACCAATGTATTAGTGTCTGACCTCACGGTCTTGTCAGACTAGGCTTGTCGCCTCCTGGGGTGTAATAAGTTAATTAAATAACAGGTAATAAGCCCAGCATGACTAAACAGACGCTCACAAGCAGCAGATGCAGGAAGTGGCATGTTAAGCTTCAGAGATAAGTCACATAATGTTGGGAAAGACCTCAGTAGCTCCATTCCCTCCCCTGGACACGCCAAGTTGCTATCACGCTCCTTCAGTCGAGGAGTTTGTGGATAATTGTTGTCTCCACAGTGACTGAGTCACTGAGACTCACCGTGAACTGTCCCTTTAATTGGGGTGTGGCTGTGGTGACCTCACTTTTCGATTATAATTGATGAGTGGCTGAATTTATTTTTCGCACAACGTAACATCTGGCGGGTGCTGTGCGGAGGGCAGTAATACTGAGTTATTTAAGCAGAATTTTAAATACACGCAGTCTCACACATGTGTAAGTTTAACATAAGATTGTCGATTTTATGCAGATTTATTTGTTGTATACATATCTGATTTGTGATTACGTACAATATTACAATATTAAAGAACTCTTGTTAAGATTAGTTTTGGGCGGGTTAGTTAGCATGCTAACCAGCTCCTTTTGATGTATTTGTCAATAAATGTTTTGAATTTGAATTTGATTATGTATAGATACAGGCTTTATATCTAAGACGGAAATATGTAAAGTATTTTAGAATCACATCCTCTTTGAAATTCATTTTAGGTACTGTACATGTATACGCAAAGAGCAATTGACGTCTAACGCGAAGACCAAGCCCCTGAAGGAAAGGTGGGGAAGAAGAGAGGGAATTCGATGGGTGAGGGGGGATAAGAGAGTAGGCAAGGTGAGGTGGGTGGTCAAGGTGCTAATGGACAGAAGAAGATCAAAGGGAAAGTCCATTGTCATGGTCACTGCCACCTGAACTGACCTAACATGACCTAACGCCACCTCACCTCACGAGACTTCTAGGTATGTGACTGCGTGTTGTCTCCCCACGCCCACAGTGGGCGGCCTACTCCACGCCTTTCACGTCTCCACCCACACAGCTCTTTTATTATGGTTAATGATTAATTAAGTAAATAAAAAGTCTATTTATATGCTGATAACCACAAGGAAACAAGAAAACACCTGAAGACGTGAATTACACGAAAGCCCTTGGGAACTTCGTGTTTTCTTGTTTCCTTGTGGTTATCAGCACATACTTGGATCACGCGCACCTACAGCGATTTACTTGCAAAAAATCTATTATTAGTTTGTATGTAACGGGTAACAATTTTTTTTTTCAGTAATTGTATTGGAGGAAAAGTATTATACAACCATACTTAAGTAAAAGTAAAAGTACTAAATATTTTGAGTACTTTTTAAAGGCTTAAACAATAAAGACTTTGAAGGATTGAAAAGTCTATTTTAAGTGGTAGGCGTAGCCAGTGTATCATCATTGGCCACCCTCTTCCTTCCCCTCTCTGCAACTGTATCAGGTCATCTACACTAGTAATACTGAGGACGGATCAGGTGTGATAGTTTACTCGTCGACAGAAAACGGAGTGAGGAATGACTGATGCAGTTCCTAGAGTAGTTTTAAGTTCTTTTTTCTCTTTTGTCTTTTAGTAAGGAAACTTAGTGTAGCCTGTTCTTGCAACAGCAAGTATAGATGTCATAGGGGTTCCCATTTCTTCTACTAGGAGTGGGCTTCGAGGAACTCAGAGCGCAGGTACAGTTGCGGAAATGTATTCCTACAGCCCCTGTGGTAACCCGTGTCCCCAAACGGCACCGTCACAGTAGTAGTATCACTATTTATGAATGAATGGATATTGCTATAGGTACCTGTACCTGTACCTGAACGCGTGCGTGTCCTTAAACTCGTACTGCGGTAATATTATATAATATTCCTCATATGTCTGTCTGTTTGTCTGTCTGTCTGTCTCTTTCGATCTCTCTTTCCTTAATGTTTACATGCCACTCCACATTCCTAGACGTTCCCCCCCCCACTTAATCTCACCTGATTAGAAATTTAAATGATAGGATTATTCCAGACCTAAGTCAATTTGTGATTAAACTGGTCTAGAGTTTTATTATTATATTATAAAAGCTTCACGAGGTATAAAACGCCTGATGGGAACCTCCAACTAAATTAGCATATGAATCTGAGTTTTTCCATGTGGTCTTCTCGTTCGATATTCAGATAACATTTTTTTTAAGAAAGTTTGAAATTGCTTTCCAAAGCAATTTAGATGTGGCGTATTTTGTTACAGAGAAATATAATGGCGTTCGTTTCGGGGTGTGTGTGTGTGTGTGTGTGTGTGTGTGTGTGTGTGTGTGTGTGTGTGTGTGTCTGCCTGTCTCCGTGTGTGTGTGTGTGTGTGTGTGTGTGTGTGTGTGTCTGAGTGTGTGTGTAATAATAATAATAATAAGCGGTTCATTAATAGAGATGCAGCCGGTGGCTGAAAATATACAGACTTACATTTGATTTAGACATAATGATATAATATACATTGAATACATTTACAGGGCTGTACAGTACATAAATCAGGAGTTGTTTATTATTTTAACAATAGATGGGATGGTGCTGTTCTTATATCTATCAGTGCGGGCTCTTATGGGCTGAATTTTGTTGTAGTGGCGGACTGCGCGAGGTGGGTGGGGGGCTGCCGGTGGCAGGAGGTGGCGATGACGAGGGTGGTGCAATAGTTGGCTGCCAAACCTTTCCAGTGCTTGGTGGTGGAGGTCACTGAGGGATGGCATTTCCAGGGTGGAGAGAGCATTGGTGTAGCCGGAGTATTCTGCGCCGAGCATGATTCTGCAGGCCCTTTTCTGTACCTTCTCTAGCTGACGTTGTTGGGTGGAGTTGAGAGAAGACTACCAGGCTGGTGACGCATACGTTAGTTTGGGGAGAATAAAGGCGTTGTAGATGGTCCTCAGCTCTGGCATGGGTGTCCCAAGTGACCTAAGTCGTCGTAGCATGTAAAGACGGTACGAGGCTGCCTTGACTGTGTTATTTACATGGGTCTTTCAGTCAAGTTTGTTGTCTATAGTTACACCCAGGAGTTTGGCAGACTGCACCAGCTGGAGAGGATGGGCACCCACTGTGACTGCCTGGGGCTTGCACTGGAGTGGTGGC
>NW_024741886.1:190000-267500 GCF_018991925.1 Homarus americanus | reverse complement strand
CACTCTGGTCTCATATTAGGTCAGGAAGGCAAGCTGGGGTAGGGTAGGATAGGGTAGGGTAGGGTAGGGTAGGGTAGGGTAGGGTAGGGTAGGGGTTTATTTAGTTACATAAGTGCCTATCTTTAATTGGAAAGGGCTTCAGGCTCCTAAATGTAATGCAGGAACAATGAAGGGCAGTTGTTTTAACACTATCAAATACTACATACAGTTGCTGTAGTATTATTCACTTAGCCACTCAATTTTAGTCACTCTCAATAACTGTATCCACACCCCCATCAGACTCATCAGATTACAAAATATGTTGAGGAGGTTCAGGAGAAGGTGTTGTGGTAATAACAATGAGATCTGATACACCATTAACACTTGAGCCAGAAGTCCAGAACGGAAAGAAGTGGAAGTTGTCAGGGATCAATCCATCTCTTACCACATGATCCGGGTTAAGCGACATCTGAATCATCTCCAAATTATCGGAACTTGGTAATATATGTGACTTAGTGTATAGCTTAACAATACCAAGAAATCTCTGGACTAAATATACTGCAAAGGATAACATTAGTTGACACAGCCGTCGAGTATACATATGGCAGGTAGACAGTCCCCAGGCGCCGATCGTTCTCATAATACAGTACCGAGACTGACACTGCAACATTCCTACAAAAATGTGTATCAGAACATTATTTCATCCTGCTATAATAAACATTTAATGAGAATTAATCCTGTGAGTTGTGTCAATTAGTGAGTTTCTGAAAAATAACACGTTATTGAAGACAACTGATGCGTTAATACTGTATTATTTAATTATTTCAGCGTTATGCAGGGCTCAGAATTATCCATGATCCATAAGTGATGGTGAAAACGTAAGCTGTCGGCCGTCATGTTGCTCTAGGTAATAAAATATGAAAGATGGTCACCGTGGAAGCGAACGTGGCACGACTTTATGCCTACAGTTTGATAATGGGTATCTCTCTCTCTCTCTCTCTCTCTCTCTCTCTCTCTCTTTATGGTGGACGAAGAAATTAGACCCAATAGCTGATATTAAATGGTAGACTGTTTATGACCCGAATAAAAAAATATAAATTATGCGAGGTTTAGATTTCGATACAGAATTCCACTAAATAGAGTCATTGTTAGTTGGACTGCAAGTTAAACCAGCATAACTTAACCTAATCAAACCTAACCTAACCAATGTAGTCTAACTAAGCCTAACTTAAACTAGCTTAAGCTTACAAAACCATGCTAATGTAACCTAACTTAATATTACATATACTAAACCATGCTAGTCTAAACTAACCGAACTTAATCTAACCCAAACTAACCTAACCTAACCAACCTTAACGAAACATAACCTAATCTAACCTAACCTAATCTAACCTAACTAACATAATGAGACAAACATTTTTTCAGAGTTGTTTACTGTTGAAACTCCGACTTAATGAACGGCACTTAATAATCCTGGGATGTTGAATCACCTAAAACTATGACCAATTGAAAATTGATCAAGAACCCTGGTATTTGAAGAAACTTTAAAAATAAAAAATAAAACAAGGAATTCAAATTTATTTCTCTTCTGTCAACTGGGTGACCTCAGACACCACCTTCACAGAACATGACGGTGTCTCAATTTGCATATTCCATTTGGCACCCCGCGGAAAAAATATGTGCAAAACTTTTTTTTTCTCCAAACTTCCTACCAACCCCAAAACTTTTTCTATTATGATTAATTCGGGCCAAGCTTTCTTAAACCGTCATTCACATTCACTAAAATTCCTCTTTATGTAATGGAGACTTATAATACCTTTTTTTACATCTTTCTTATACACTTCCCTATAAATATTGTAGCCGCGAGATCTTCATTCACCGTGACCCCCATCCACAAGACGTGCCGAAGAACTTACCATAAAGACCTCATTAATGTGCCTACACCACGTCTTGCATCTTAACTCTTACAACTTCTGTCTCTCTTACAGTACGTATCTCATGTCAAACTTATCGTGAAATTATATTGGCATTTTTCTCTCACATGCAAATAGTATCGGCAAGTTTCTTTGGTTCCTTCTTACCCACGAAACTGGTCTATAAGTTGTGAAAAGAAGAATGTTGAAATAGTACCCAGACTTTTTTAGTGTTTTAAGGAGTCATGTTCGGAGTACAAATGTAACATGGTACTGTTTGTGTAGTGTGTTTGTACAGGAGACGTTAACAGTGTGTTTATATGTGTACAGTAGATGTTAACACTATGTTTATGAGTGTACAGTAGATGTTAACACTATGTTTATGAGTGTACAGTAGACGTTAACAGTGTGTTTATGTGTGAACCTTTAAGGTGACCCCGGGTGCACCCAAAAAAATAATCTACCCGTGTTGGATGGATCTTTATTTCCCGCTGAATCCATATGCACATCGTTTCGGGGTCACGTTAAAGCCTCACAGTTGACCTAACACTCTACTCGTGATTTTTTTAGTCTTAAACAAACGCTATCTATGTCTCTCCTGTACACATAAAGACAGGCTATTGACGTCTCTTTTGTACACACCTAAACATGCTATTAATGTGTCCTAACAAACACATGGAGTGCCGTGGTTGAGTGGATACAGCGTTCGCCTTCTGTTCCATGGGTCGACGATGATTCGATCCCCGGGCACTCCCACTTCACCCAGCTTGGGGAAATCAATGCGATCGAGTGCAGTACCTTAGCACTTCCATCTTTTGTTCTATTATATAAGTTACGTAAAAAAAATAACCGCGAAGCTGTCTTGGTATTAAAGCACCAATAACGAGGAAATAACAACCACGAAGACGGTGCTGAAGGTATAGTTAGGTTTCACTCGTTTCTCTATGTTTCATCTTTATCTGTTAATTCTTAACCAGTTTAGTTATGCAGTGAGTCTACGGTACTCTTAGATTTGACCATTACTGTTCACCATCAATATGTTCTACAGATTCAGTTTGGGTTTTATCTGTTACCGTCATTATGTTCTGCTACAATCAATAGGTAAAGAAAAACATTAAATCAATAGAAAATTACATAATGTATTCCTTACTTAAATTTCGTGTTTCTTCCCAATATTATTCTTCGTTGTCTCTGTCAATGACTTTATTAGTATGCGACTTGAACATGAAACAGCATGAGTAATAATGCCTTTAGTCGATTCAGTGTATCAAGAGAGAAAAAATGTCTTACTCGTTATACTTAATATCTGTTGTCTTGTGTAAAACCTGAGCTCTGGTACTGTGTTTCATAACCTCAGCTGTTGAATTTATTATGACAGCAATAATATATCAACATAAAACACTGACACATTAATGAGAACTCAGCATAAAGAAAACGAACTCCGGAAACACAAAAACCTTAATATGTGACAAAATTTACCATATGTGGAAAGACCGATTATACCCCCTTCCCCATCATTTGCCCTGACAGCTAACTACTTCAGGGGATATTGTAAAAAAAAAAAAAGTAAGTTCTTTCAGTCTGCCTTTCTGTCTCGTCCCTGACTTACGTTTCGTTTGGACTCGATGGATCTTGAGGGGTATATAGATCCAAGGACCCTGCTGGTACCTTACAAGAGGGAGGAAGAGAACGATGATAGGTAAAATCCCATTATAATTGACGATTTTTTTATTTATATATATATTTTTTGAATATTCATACTTAGTAATGAAAATATATATAGTGAAAACAAGAGAGAAAACTAACATAGCCTGAACTGAACTATCCTATATTGTCTTACATGTAAAATGATAATTAGTTTTTTTTTTTGTTTTTTAGAAGAGGAGGAGGAAGGGAGAGAGAAGAAAAAGATGGAGAGAGAGAGAGAGAAATGTAATAACAGAACTATATGTTTCTCGGATTATATACCCCAAACGAAAAAAAAAATATTAAGGGGAAAAGAAACAAAGAAAAAATCACATTTATGAGGAAAGTTTAATAGAGTTTGTGAAAGTATATAGTCACGAAAGTACAATACAGAGATTACAGAATTACAGAGAAAAACTTTAGAATCCAATTTACCTGAAAAGAGTTAGAAAATAAATTGGAAAAAAAACCGTGTCACAACAGAAAGGAAGCGAGGAGGAAGAGAGGAGAAAGAGAAGAGGAAGAAACGAGAAACAACAGACAGACGAAGAGGGAAGTGCCCTTGGTTGAAGTGTTTTTAAAAGGAAGCTGAGTAAATGTGGCAAATTTCCTGGTCTCTAAGAATAAAAAAAAGAGGTGAATAGAGAAGAAAAACAAATGTGATTAAAATAAAGTGAAAATAAAAAGTTTGCTGTAGAAGTTTGTTAAATTTATAGTCATAGGCGTGAATTAAAGACTATTGCCATTATACTTACACTACTACAACAACTACTACTTATTCTACTGGTAATAATACTAATACTATTGTTACTACTACTGCTACCACTATTACAACAACAACAACAACGATAGTAATAATAATAATGATGATGATGATGATGATTGAGATGATGATGATTGAGATGATGATGATTGATGATTGATGATGATGATGATGATGATGATGATGATGATGATTGAGATGATGATGATGGTTGATGATTGATGATGATGATGATGATGATGATGATGATTGAGATGATGATGATTGAGATGATGATGATGATTGATGATTGATGATGATGATGATGATGATGATGATGATGATTGAGATGATGATGATGGTTGATGATTGATGATGATGATGATGATGATGATGATGATTGAGATGATGATGATGATTGATGATTGATGATGATGATGATGATGATGATGATGATGATGATGATGATTGAGATGATGATTGAGATGATGATTGATGATTGATGATTGATGATGATGATGATGATGATGATGATGATGATAAGGTTGATAGTCAGTAAAATGACTAGAGTATGAACTAGGAAAGGTCAGAAGAAATAAATGGCTGGCCACGATAAACTGCAACTACGTGAGAGTCAGCCAGAGAGAAGTGCAGGGAGAGAGACTCAGGTAAAGGGGAGGGCGAGAAGAGAGAGAGAGCCAGGTAAGGGGAACTACAGAGAGAGAGAGAGAGAGAGAGAGAGAGAGAGAGAGAGAGAGAGAGAGAGAGAGAGAGAGAGCGGGGGAGGTTACACCACTCACCAATATCCATGACGGATGGGTGAACGGGCCTCAACCAGCGTGAAAAAGCCTTTTGTCTTTCCCTGTACCGGAGTATGGGAGAGGGAAAAAATGACACTCCCCCCCAAGGATTATTTTTTTCCCTCTCGTAAGTTCTTTGTTTGATCTTCAAGAGCGGTATTTCGTGTAAGAGCTCTTATGTTTGTTCTGAAATAGGATTGTCCATCAAATGCGCTCTCCTCTCAGCTGATCTGCAACATCACAGAGTCAGCCGGAGCGATATCAGTGGCCTCGGACTGGTGTTGTTCATTGACTACCTGGGCGCTGGGCCTCACGGGACACAGTTTTTTTTAGATTAAAGAAAAATGACGAAAGAGAGGAATGAATGCTTTACTTATTTTTTTTTACGGGTAAAGGTAATATATATTCTAATTTTGTCCAACAAAGGTTCAAATTATGCTTATTTCTACTTAAAACTTTTTTCTTTTACGTTTAATTTAGTTGTTTGGCGGTAAAATGTTTTTTTTTTCCTTATGAAACAAATAAAATTAACCCTTTTCAGTTTTTTTTTTACGGAGACCATAATTAATTTACTTACTCCGAGTGACTTTTGAAAAAGAACAAAGATATTAGCTCTCTCTCATTTTAGTGTATGTCGTTTTTACTTTATTCGTCCCTAAAATAAAATAAGCGTTAGGTATCTTTTTCAGGGGTTAAACGTGTTTCATTTTATTCACTTCAAGAATATTTCAAAAACAATATCCAGTCAATCTTTATGAAATACTAAAAATTGAACAGTAACCTTTTCACGTCGTTCCACAAGAATTTAGAAGTCAAAATACTTTTCTTTCATCTAAATGGACATTTTTCTTTTTGGAATTCTCGTTGCTCATCCTACAGTCTACACCAAAAGCCGCGCCAGGTTTCACTATCCATTTTTTTTCGTGACACTGTTTCATATATCAAGTGAACCGAGTCAGATGAACCGTTCGCTCAGATAATGCATTATCCTCGGGTAAAAGTCAATTAGGTATTAATTGAATTCTTTTCCTCTGTGTTGGTATTGGATTCAGTACGATCAATACTCAACCTTCCCCCTTTTCCCGCGGCTGCGATAGAAAGCCAAATTTTCCTTTTTCGAAAGTTGAGAGAGAGGGTGCAAAAATGTTCATACAGGAAGTTTCGATTTTTTTCTGTTTTACTCGGCGATCCGTTGAGTGCAGGAAACAGGAGATATGTTTTAAGGCCTCAGTTCTTCATCTATACGTGGTGATGCTTTATCCCCGCCATAAAGATGAGATGTATATAGTTTAGGCATTCAACTGTGACTGTTTGTTTGTATCTCTTTGAATTGTTTCGATTGTTGTTGTTTTTTATTGTTATGGTTGTGTGTGTGTGTGTGTGTGTGTGTGTGTGTGTGTGTGTGTGTGTGTGTGTGTTTCATCATTAGCTGGTGATGTCTCTACGTAAAGGTCTAGCTTAATGGGCCCCAACCTAACCTAACCTAACCTAACCTAGCCTAGCCTAACCTAATCATATGGAATAACACCCATTTGGAACAGAAAACAAATATCTATCAGTCAATCAATCGTTCAGTCAGTAAATTAGTTAGTCAGTCAGTCAGTCAGTAAATCAATCAATAGGTCAATACGTCAGTTAGTCAGTTAGTTGATCAGTCAGTCAGTGAGAAGAAAATATGATAGAAAAATTTATAGATGATTGATAAGTTAGTCGGATATGATTATTTAAACCTTTGTCCTCAATGGTGTCAAGTCATCGTCCTCAAGGGATTAAGTCGTCGTCCTCAAAGGGTTAAGTCATCGCCCTCAAGGGGTTAACTCATCGTCCCCAAAGGGTAAAATCATCGTATTCATGAGATTAAGTCTTCGTCCTCAAAGAGTTAAATCATAGTCCTCAAATGGTTAAAATGTCGTCTTCAAAGGGTTAAATCATCATCCTGAAAGGGTTAAAATACCGTATTCAAAGGGTTAAACCATGGACCTCAAGAGTTAAACCAAATAGCGAAACATACACTGAAAATGTCCTTCCCACTTTTACTCAAATTTTCATCTTTTTTTTTTTTTACTCTGAGATCGAAGTTATTCACCATTCAACAACAAACACTAAACAAACACACCTCAAACACACATAAAACACCTCTCTAAAACACCTCTCAAACACCGTCATGTGTCTCTCCATTATGTTCCCTCTCCATCATTCTGCAAGTGACTAAATAAACATATCAATTTATCATAAAAAAAACCCAACTAAGGATATTTATATTTTCTCTAAGTCATTCCTATCACTTTTCATCAATATTTGTTTTTGTTATTATATCTAACATAACATACAAACTAAAATGCCCTCAATGTTTTTTTTCTTCATATTTTTCATTGTATTTACAAAGTCAATAATCATGTATTAACCAACAATGAATAATTCTGTGATAATAGTTTAGTAATATTATTATTTTTTTTTAATATAATCTCTACATCAGGTGAATAATTATAGTAATGAATTAATACTAAAATACACAAATAAAACAATATATAAAAAACAAACATAAACACTTTGGTAGTATTAATCTTAATTTCTCTCCTTTGATACGACAAAATAAAAAAATAAAAAAAAATGTGTTAACTAATTTAAAACGAAAATAGGCAAATCAACTAATTACTCAACAAATACCGTATAAAACACTTTTAAACACCTGAACAGTCACTCATTTGTTTTATTACACACCTGAACAGAGTCACTCATTTGTTTTATTACACACCTGAACAGTCACTCATTTGTTTTATTACACACCTGAACAGAGTCATTCATTTGTTTTATTACACACCTGTCATAGGTAGGGAGAGATGCACCCATGCACTTAAGACAGGTAAATACACAACAGGAAAGACTATAGTATCGGCAACGAGAGAGAGAAAGAGAGAGAGAGAGAGAAAAGGAAAAAATATAAAGAAAGAAAGAAAGAAAGAAAGAAAGAAAGAAAGAAAGAGAAAGGTCATGCATTACGGACCTGTTCTCCCAGCCACAAATTCTCCCTTGATGCAGGTGGCGGTAAATTTAGGATGCTTGGTGGGGTGTGTTATGACCGAGATAAATCTTCATGGTGAGGGGGAAGGGGGGAAGGGGAGAGGGGAGAGGGGGGAAGAGGAGAAAGGGGAAAGGGGAAAGTGAGGGTAGTACTAGTAGTTGAAGTAGTAGTAATAGTAGTAGTAGTAGTTGTAAAATCCAGCACCAGATTAAAATGAAATGGAAGTAAAAAAAATGGTGTGCATGTGTAGGTGTGTGTGTGTGTGACCGATGACTTGAAGTTGGGTCGTGTTCAGTGTAGTGTCTCTCTCTCTCTCTCTCTCTCTCTCTCTCTCTCTCTCTCGTATTAATTTGTTCTGAATAATTATCGCCAATGACTGAGTGGAGAACTGACCGTAAGTTGATTGGCTGCTTCAGTAGTTAATAGACTGGATAACTGGATGTGTGTGTGTGTACGGGTTGTTGAGTAAGTGACTAACTGACTTACTGACTGGTTATTTCACTCGTTGACTGATTAACTGACTGACTGACTGACTTGTTATTTCACTCATTGACTGATTAACTGACTGACTGACTGACTGACTGACTCGTTATTTCACTCGTTGACTGATTATCTGACAGGGTGACTGGTTATTTCACTCGTTGACTGATTAACTGACTGACTGACTCGTTATTTCACTCGTTGACTGATTAACTGACTGACTGACTCGTTATTTCACTCGTTGACTGATTAACTGACTCACTGACTGGATATTTTACTCACTGAGACATGCATTGACTTTTAGACTGACTGACTGACTGACTGACTGACTGACTGACTGACTGATTGACTGACTGGGTGGGCGATTAATCAACTAGTTTTGTGTTTGTTTGCTTAATGAATTAATTTTCTGTCTGAGCCATTGATCACCTAATTGACAGGTTAAATGAGACGCGAAATGACGGTCACTCACTCACTCTCTCGCTTACTGACTGATATATTCACTCACTCACTCACTCACTCACTCACTCCTTCCCTCCCTCACTTACTGACTAATATATTAACTCACTCACTCTCTCTCACTCACTCACTCACTCACTCACTCCTTCCCTCCCTCACTTACTGAACTAATATATTAACTCACTCACTCTCTCTCACTCACTCACTCATTGAACATTCTGTTGTGATTCAAGTCCCTCTTACCTGCCTGAATTAGTAATGATTGATCTACCTGCCACACACACACACAAACACACCTGCTGAGAGGCCAGGCCTGTTCTATTCATTAAGGGATTCAATACTATCTATCCAAAGATTAAACTGAATACTGAAGCCACACCTACTATTGAATTCGTCCGTGTCTGTCTGTGTCTGTCTGTCCCTCTCCCTCTTTCTGTCACACACACACACACACACACACACACACACACACACACACACACACACACACACACACACAAGATGCTCTTTCCAGTGGTCTGAGATCAGAGAACGATTTTTTCCCCTTAAGAAACATCCAGGCGGGTCCCACCAGCCTCTCTTCAAAGACAACCACACACGCTCGCCTTCATGCTAGGAATGTCATAGATATGTCAACCATCCGCCGAGCTGACGTGTCCCAAGTGAGGTTTTTGAAGTATGTGGAAATGTGATCTGTGTGTGTGTGTGTGTGTGCAATAATAATAATAATAATAACATATAATAATAATAATAATAATAATAATAATAATAATAATAATAATAATAATAATAATAATAATAATAATAATAATAATAATAATAATAATAATAATAATAATAATAATAATAATAATAAAGTGCAAAAGTGAGATTGGGAAAACGGGAACACACACAAGTTATCTACGAATTGATGATTTTTACAGTGGTCATTATGGGACTGTTCTTATAGCGATGAGTACGTGGTCGTGTGGGTCGTATGGGTTGGATGCGGTTGTAGTTTCGAACAGTAATTCGTGCACGAGGGATTTCAGGTAAGAAGCAATATATGGTGACGAGGATGGTGTAGTAGCTTCGTATTGAACTGACAAATGGGGTCATGGTGATAATCATACATACATACTGTATGTATGTATGTATGTATGTAAGTATGTATGTATGTATGTATGTATGTATGTATGTATGTATGTATGTATGTATGTATGTATGTATGTATGTATGTATGTATGTATGTATGTATGTATGTATGTATGTATGTATGTATGTATGCATGTATGTATGTATGTATGTATGTACTAAATAAGTTGACGAGCAAGACAGAAATAAAAGAGAAAACTATTGTAAAAAAAATATAGCAACAGAGAGAGTGAAACTAAACAGGGAAAGAAAAGCAAAGAAAAGAGAAGAGGCTTAACACAAAGACAGGCAGTAGATAAACAGACAGACAGACAGACACAGGAAGTCATTTAAAACATCCCGTCACAGGATTCGGAGGGAATTTTTGAATAAGCAACACCATTTAAAACCAATATAGCCTCAATCAACAGGGTATTAGCGGCTGATTGCAATTACCATCGTGAAAAAAAAAAGCACACACACATCGGAACACGCTGTGAATGTTAATTGCTGTCCAGGGCGTTTTAAAATACTTTCATTGCCATAGCCAATTTATTTATGTTTTTTTTTAGAAGGGGAGTGGGGTGGGGTGGGAGTAGGTGGGCGTGGGGTGAGGTGGGGTGTGGTGAGGTGGGGTGAGGTGGGCGTGGGGTGGGGTGGGGTGGGCGTGGGGTGGGCGTGGGATGGGGTATTGGAAGGGAGGAACCATCGCTTGATCTGACATGCTATATAAGAATGGGTGTCATACTTCACAGCCACTCGTGTATAGGTGAACGAGATAGGGAGTTGGTTACCTAGTGTAAGAGGAGGGAGGGCTGGTGGTAGGTTTGTGTGTTGGTGGTGGTGGTGGTAGTAGTAGTGGTGAGTGGTGGTGAGTGGTGGTTGTAAAGATGGTAATGGTGGTGGTAATAGTGATTGTTTTTGTGATGATCATGGTGAGTTGTCAAGATTAATGGTGATGGTAATAATGATTGTTTTGTTTTTTGTTAGGGTGACTGAAATGAATAATAATACTAATAATAATAATACTATTACTACTACTACTACTACTACTACTACTACTAATAATAATAATAATAATAATAATAATAATAAACAATATACTATAAAAATAAGACAAACAATTCAAAATAATGAAGAACGAAACCCAAACACTGAGAGAAAATGATAAGAGAAATTGTCAACACCAGCAAATTGTACACCCACCACTCGACAACATAAGTGAGAAAATATTGTAGCCATCACCCTTAACTCTCTTTCTCTCTCTCCCTTTCCTCACCCTCATTCCACACCCTTCTCCCTCTTCTTTCCGGGCCCCTCTCCTATTCCCATCCATCTCTCTTCATATCCTCCTCTCCCTCTCTTTATCTGGAACTTCCGAAAAAAAAAATGCGTTCAATAAATCCAGTTTCCTTTTAACCCTTTAGCGCGCACCTGTCAGCCCTCACGCGTCAGGCCTCACCTGGCAGCTCTTACACTTCAGCTCTCCTCCATCAATCAGTTTGTTTGGTGAAATGTTTTACTTGATCGATGTTAGTCATGAGGGTAGATGTTGTTTAAGTAGATGACCGTCTTTTAATTGGATATTTTGACTGTGTATATGATGTAGTAGATTGGTTAGACGTGTGTGTGTGTGTGTGTGTGTGTGTGTGTGTGTGTGTGTGTGTGTGTGTGTGTGTGTGTGTGTGTGTGTGTGTGTGTGTGTGTGGTGTGTGTGTGTGTGTGTGTGTGTGTGTGTGTGTTTCTATATTATTCATACTTCAGTGTTAAATGTTCTTTCACTTAAACACTGTTGTATACAGAAATTAGTCATATAACCACCGCCCCGGGCCACCTACCACACACATAACATCACACTTTTGTATATCATAGAAAGCAACCTGACCAACGGGAGAGGGTTTTACTAAAAGTATCTGTAGGTCAGGTCAAGTCAGGTCAAGGTGAGTCATGTTGTGTTAACTGCCGGTGGTAAGGAGACATAAAATGGATTATAACGTCGTCCGGAAGTGTAGGTATGAGATTGACCTCCACTATGGCCGCTGTATTATGAGGCGCTCAGGGCACCAGCTGGGTAGTTACGGTCGTTTAGTGGCTGTGGTAGTGTAATAGGCACTCATATACATGTCAACACACGCATGCACACAAATTGGCACGTATATTTACACACACACACACACACACACACACAAAGTAAATAAAGAAAATACCATTAGAATTATGATACTGCATTAATATGAATCAATATTACCTGTTTCTTCTTCTACACTCTGTTTCCCTTTATTGTTTGGGTCAATGTCACACACTGCTCTCTCCCTCTTCCAGAATCATCCTCCATCTAAGTCGCTCCTCTCTCTCTATCCTCCTCCCCCTCCTTCTCATCTCTTTCTAGGCCTCTCACTCACCGTATTTGTCCACCTTATCGCCCCCACAATAACAAAAAGCTGTAAAGTAAACCATAACAAGAATTACGGTTAGGGTGGCCATACCCCCCCCCCCATCCCCGCGACCTCGCCTCCCACCTCGCCCACAGCCTCGCCACCACCAAGTCCCTGCGGCCATAACTCAACCACGACGCTGACACAAATTGCTGATTATTGAAGTCGTCTGAGGTCATGTAGTGACGCCTCCATAAACCAAGTTGTGGGGTTAAAATCCGGCATTTTCTTTTTTATAATAGTTAGATCACCTGACGATTAGACACCCAAGCTGTATTTCACCTGGAGATTACTCACCTTAACACTACATGAGGGTTTAGGTTAGGTTAGGTTAGGTTAGGTTATGTGAGTTTTTATCTTCAGGTGAAATAAACTAGGGTATCTAGTTTTCAGGTGATTCCAACTACTTGACGCACGTACAAACGGATGTATATAATGACAAACTCAGAGAAGAAATATGAAACATTAGAGCTCTCAAAAATATTATATACACAACCTTACAGATTTGCATGGAAATCGGATGAATGTTTCTATTGTAACAGCAACATTATCCTTACTTATGGGAGGCTTCACACATCAACAAGTGAGGACAAT
Organism: Homarus americanus; assembly: GCF_018991925.1. Taxonomy (NCBI): domain Eukaryota; kingdom Metazoa; phylum Arthropoda; class Malacostraca; order Decapoda; family Nephropidae; genus Homarus; species Homarus americanus. Next base: position 254,277 of record NW_024741886.1, on the reverse strand, counting down.
ATAAGGTAGTGTACATACATTGCTCTGAGACACACTACGTATATATAATCTTGTATCTTTTTAATGACTATAGGGGAGAATAAATCGTATACAACTAAACAACAAGGAATATTATATAAACTGTGTATAGTCATAAATAATTCTTTAAACCAGAACCAAAATTGAACGGTTCAATTTTCAATATTTAAAGAAACGATTTCATGAATAATTATAAGGAAAATACATAAATTATCTCAAGGAGTTTTATGAAGACGTGATGATAAATTCTCACAGTGACCCGATGAAGAATTTAATGATTTTCTGTCATATATCAAACTAACGTGAGGCATGAATGATATTTTTACTGCATATGGCGTGTTAACTGTAGCATAAAGAGCAATAATATTTAATATATTAGACACTATGCCATAATTCTTCTGTGTGTGTGTGTGTGTGTGTGTGTGTGTGTGTGTGTGTGTGTGTCATTGAAAGAAATATTTTGTTTGTACAGTAGTCATATTTATTGAGAGCCACCGACTAAATGAACTGAAGATGTCGATAAAAAATAAAAAATACCTTTTGACCTTTCAAAATTCAGCTTAAAAAAAGAAAACTCCGCTGACTGACCAGATACGTGAGATATTAACCCGCGGCCAAAATACTGAAGGTGTGTTTGGGTTTGTTCAATATCGCAGAAGTGATGACTGTTTGACCCTGTTTACAAGTTGGAGTTGATGAGGATCTCCCGGCAAGGCTTCTTCAAATGCGGTGTAAAAATGGCAATGCAATATGGATTTTTTTTTTGGTGTGTTTTTGGGGAGAACAAAATTGAACTGGGTTTTAGTGAACTGCATTTTGTGGTAATAAATAACTGTTTGTGGTCAATAATTTATTTAGTAGAAACAAATACGTCATAAGTGAAAGGTGATGAAAGTGATAATTTTAACTCCCTTCATATACATTCATACATCACTCCTATAAACATTATATTTGATATCCTCAACAGATATAATATAAACACTCTCAATTATTTTATATCTGCATCAAATTAGACGTGATGTATAATAAAGAAAGCGCTTCATTATAAATGCGGCAGAGAGAAAACATTACTTACAGATCACACGCAATCAACGCTTGCCTTTCTCTTTGATTATCTTCTAATTGAATATCAAACATCATTAACTTAACTAATTAACTCGTGAGGTTCATGACTCACTCCCTCCTTCCCTCACCGTCTGAAACTGCTTGGTTTTTTTTTTGTCTGTCTAACTCTTTTTCTCCATTCTTCTCTCTCTCTCTCTCTCTCTCTCTCTCTCTCTCTCTCTCTCTCTCTCTCTCTCTCTCTCTCTCTCTCTCTCTCTCTCTCTCTCTTCATATAAAAATGCATTTAAATTTGTTTTTCCCTCTCTGTTTATTTCAACCATTTCAAAAAATTTATCATATAACTCCCATCTATCTGTCTGCCTTTCCATTTTCCTCTGTCTATTTATCTATTCAACTCTCTATCTGTCTATTAATCCCCTATCTTATGGAGACTATTATTAGCCATATATCTAGTACAGTACATGTATTGAACGACTCTGTATAACGATCCCAACCCCATCTAATTATTTCAACGACTATCAAATATCGCAAAATGAATGATTAGTCAAGTTCTCAGTGATGTTCAAACGCTTCATTAGCCAGGTTAATTACACCAATATTCCTCTGTAATTAGCTACCTGTGCAACACCTTACTCATATCATAATAACGCGTTTATCAATATAACTCACAGTGTTTATATAGTCTATGTGTACTTCTAAACATTAATGATGATATATCCACATTTTTAACTTTCAATACAACTAATATATATATATCATGATAGCTATACAAACACGTTATAGGAACAATAAGTTAACATTAGAGGACAAACACAGGTAAACTTTATATTGAATTTAAAAGGTGAACACGAATTTTATAAACAACCTTGTACAGTGATAAATATCTTATTAAATACATATATATCTCCCTATTAAATAAAGTCTACGGGGAAAAATCTGGCGAGGGTGTATATTATTTCCGTGTTGTGTGCTGAAGGTTGTAAAAATGTCCTCATAAGCTTGTAGAAGTGGGTAAAGTGGTCAGCAGAGCCTCAGATGTCAACAACCTGCTCCCAATATACCTTTTACAGCCCACCAGGACAAGATGAGTTGGGTGGGTGGGTGGGATTGGTGGGTGGGTACTGGCTAGATAGATGGGGTGATAGTTGCTAGGGGTAGTTGGGCTGGTTGCTGATACGGAGAGATGGGCGGGTGGGTGGAGAGTATAAGTAGGAGGTGTATGTGAATGGGTGGAGTTGGGTGAAGAAGCGGGTAGATTGGATGGATAATATGGTCGTTGATGACAAGAAGTAATGTGTGTGGGTGTGTGTGTGTGTGTGTGTGTACCTCTCTCTCTCTCTCTCTCTCTCTTTACAGGATAGGTTAAAGCTATCTGTGTAATTTTTATATTACACTAGTATGCCGTGGTTTTATTTTCTGTGAACTGGAGTTTGTTTTTTACGGAGTTTGAGAGTGAATGAACGCTTGTGTTTTGCTGAATAAACAAACTCGCTAACTCCAGGTCATAGGAAGTATCGGAATGGATGTGGATAAAGATTTATACGTCTAACATCTATGTGTTCTGGTTACTTTTGGGGAGAGAGAGAGAGAGAGAGAGAGAGAGAGAGAGAGAGAGAGAGAGATTTATACGTTAACTACTGTTTGTTTTTATTATCAAGCGTAAACAATAGCCACCAAGGGCAGGTAAAATAAAGCTAAATAACTTCCACCTTGACGGACATAATACGAGGGTGTGTGTGTGTGTGTGTGTGTGTGTGTGTGTGTTCCGGTAGGTGAAGTTCTAGGGAGTTAAGGTACAGGGAGAAGGACTTAGGAGAGGTTGAAGTAAGGGCAATAGAGGTGATAGTATGTTTCTTCACAGCCAACGCCCTGCACTGTACTGTACCTCTTGTATCCAACACCTCCTAAATTTAATCATCTTCCAACTTAAGGCTGTTTGTTTACGTTACATAATCTGTACATTTGAGAACAAAATTCCTTGAAAAATTTTTTTTTTTGCTTCAATTTCTGGCGTCTACTTCTGTGTTATATATAGAATTGATTTATATTTAGTAACTCTCCTTTTTTCATCACGTATAAACACACAACAAAATGGTAAAAAAAAAGTTAACACTACTCTCTAAAGGTCAAAATAAAGAAAAATCTATGAAAATACGTTCTAATTCCATCCCCCCCCCTCCCAAGTATTTACATTCCAGATACTGCCACGCGTCCAGAGAATTATATCCGTAACTGTACATACATTTTTTATGATATATTAGAGATAGAGGAAATAAATCACAAATATAATGTTTTATTTCTTTTATAATATTATTTCTAAGTAACACCATAAAAAAAAATCCATGATTAGTTAATGGCTTTGCTTATTTTCCACCCCATTTAACCAGATATATTACTGGGTGTAAATCATGATGATATATGGTATATGTTCCCAGCGCTGTGAGTATGCTGGACCTCTCACCTTCTCTTAGATACGGTTATGTGTTTAAATATTTTGTAAAACACATCCACACACACACACACACACACACACACACACACACACACACACACACACACACACACACACACACATACAAACACACACACAGGCACACACACATACATAAACTTACACATAAACACATACTGTTACCCGAGGATCATTATATATGTGTGTGTGTGTGTGTGTGTGTGTGTGTGTGTGTGTGTGTGTACCTCTTCTACCACTATGCATTTCCATGACCTCTTCCATGTATATGAATATATTATATGTGATTGTGATCTTCCCCCACGAGACAAATAAGGTAATTCTCACTCTCTCTTTCTCTCATTTTCGGAGTTTCATGATGACGCATCTTTCGTAAACAAAAAAATAACAAAAAACAATATCAGAACAATAACAAGAGAATAAGGTGCCTCACAATGCGCTCCTCCCCAAAAATGACATCGTCGTCGACAATAACAACAGACGGGAGGTGGTGTTTTGTCTAGAGGTCTCGTCCCTGCCATAAAAATGAAACAGCAGGAAATCTCGCTTCCAATTCTCCTTTGCCATGGCGCCTGGTGATATAGAATTCTAGCGAGCGTGTAATGTGTTTGAGGCTGGGGGCCGGCGCTGGGGAAATACACGCCGGGACCACACACGACTGGAAATTGGGGCATAACATCCCTCCTGTCAAGTTTTGTGCTCTGTGTAACGCACCAGAAAGTAGGTACGATGTAGCAATGGTTTACCTGAGTGTATTGTTGAATCCAGGCAGGTTCTCCGGGTGTCTTGCGTTCCCGGATACACCCAAGGTATAGTTCCCATGAGTACTGGTTCTTCGGGTGTCTTGTGTTGGCAGATACACCCAAGGTATATAGTTCCCAGGTGTACTGGTTCTCCAGGTGTCTTGTGTTGGCAGATACACCCAAGGTATATAGTTCCCATGAGTACTGGTTCTCCGGGTGTCTTGTGTAGGCAAATACACCCAAGGTATATAGTTCCCAGGTGTACTGATTCTCCAGGTGTCTTGTGTCTCAGGTGTACAAGTCCTTTGGGGTGTTTTGTGTTGCTGGATACACCACATATATATAGTGTAATCCCCAGGTGTACTAGGAGAGTATCACATTCAGATTCAGCGAACCTCTGCGGGAACGTCGTTAAGAGAAAGAGGTTTAGATACAAACTACAAATACAGTAATTTTCTCACTGTGACAGTATCGTAAAAGTGATGCCTTAACATGAACATAATGGGTTTGAACTTAACATAACATAACATAACATAACATAGAATAGAATATAATAGCATAGCATAGCATAGCATAGCATAGCATAGCATAACATAACATAACATAACATAGCATAGCATAGCATAACATAACATAACATAACATAACATAACATAACATAACATAACATAACATAACATAACATAGAATAGAATATAATAGCATAGCATAGCATAGCATAGCATAGCATAGCATAGCATAACATAACATAACGTAACATAACATAACATAACATAACATAACTGACTATACTTTCTATAGTTCATGTAATACAGATGAAGCTATTCCCATATGGTGATATATCATAAACGTGGTTTCCGTAATATCGTTCACACTTTCCTCCTTCTCCAGCCACCCTTCCTCCCATCCTTCCTTCCTTCCTTCCTTCCTCCCACACACACACACACACACACAAACACACACACACGTAAAAAACACATGTGCCATAAATGAATCATTCCATCCCATTTCTAATTATCCAAAACTTAACAACAACGGCAATCAAGGTTAAGAGTGCATCTCTGTACTCTTGAGAGGAGGAGGAGGAGGAGGAACACTAGGGGCAGGGTAGAAAGAGAACGAAGAAGATGACACTGCCGAAAAGAAAGAGAGGGTGGAAAGGGAAGAGGATAAACGGGAATAAAAAAAGGAGGATAGGGTAGAAGACGAGGAGAAGAGGAAGGAGGAAGAAGAGGAAGGAGGAAGAAGAGGAGGAGGAGGGGGGGTGGAGGAGGAGGAGGGGTTCCGACACCTAGGTTAATTATCAAGTAATTCAAAGTTTAAATTTTCAGCGCTACGAGCATATTTGCATATTATTAAAAGTTAACCAGATTCTGTTCGTTTCCGCCAAATTTCACGAACCTACGATTAGAAACTTTAGGCATTAGTTGTGTCATTGAACACCTTCATTTGCATATCGATTCTATTGTGTCAATTGAAAATGGTAGGAATTATGTTGTTTTTGTTTTTTGTTTTATTATTGAGTAGCTGGTATGATTATCCGGCGAGGTGTGTGTGTGTGACAGACAGACAGACAGAAATGGAGAGAGAGAGAAGAAAGGCGGATACACAAACACACAGACGATGCAAAGATGGGAAACACCACAATCCTAAAAGTTTACTCTATCTTCCACACGGCATCGTTTTGGCCAGTGGGTGAAGGCCTATGGTAAGGCCCTGTGATAAGTGCCTATGATAAGGGCTTATGGTAAGGGCCTGTGGTAAGGGCATATAATAAGGGCCTATGGTAAGGGCCTGCGGTAAGGGCCTGTGGTAAGAGCATATAATAAGGTCCTGTAGTAAGGGACTGTGGTATGTGCATATAATAAGAGCTTATGGTAAGGGCCTATGGTAAGGGGATATAATAAGGGCTTATGATAAGGGCCTGTGGTAAGTGCCTGTGGTAAGGGCATATAATAAGTGCCTATGGTAAGGGCCTGCGGTAAGGGGATATAATAAGGGCCTAGAGTGAGGGTCAATGGTGGGGGCAGAGATGAACACAAGTAGTGAGCGTTACCGTACAGGAGTAAAAGGCACGCAATGTGCTATAAAAGACCAGACCCCCCAAGTGACCACCTCGCCCTCACCCCGCCCTCACCCCGCCCTCACCCCCTCCCCCCACCCCCCCTCCCCTCCTCCTTCTCCTCTTATTCCTCCTCCTCTTTCTCTTTCTCCTCCCTCATATGATCCAGGGCCATAAACCCAGGCCATAACGCTTTGCAAAGTGGCGTCGTTCATGTCATAACACAAGAGGCCCACACCTTCTGAAATATCCCTTCCTCCTCGTCCTCTCCCTCCCCCTGCCCCCTCCTCCTTCTCCTCCCCATTTTTTTTCTTCTTCTTCCTTTTCGTCTTATTTGTGCTATCTTCTTCTTCCTCCTCCTCCTCCTCCACTTATCTGTCCTTAACCTTCTTCCTCTTCCCTTTCCTGTGTCTCCTAATCTTCTTTTCCCTCTTGCCCCTCCTCATTTCCCTCTTCTTTTTCTTCCGCTTCATTAATTCCATTTCATCCTTCTCTCTCTCTAGTCACCCTCAAACGCCTCTTCCCCCTCTTCTCTCCTACTCTTCCCCCTCTTCTCTCCTACTCTTCCCCTCTTCTCTCCTACTCTCCCCCTCCTTCTCCTACGACGATTTTTTGCAAGAATTTGAGTCCCTGGAAAAATCATCCTTTTTAACAGGTGATGTTTGGATAGCAAAAATTGACTGTGTCGTGTTGCTCTCCTCCGTAGCATGACTCCCTCTCAGCTTCTCATGCGCCCCCCTTCCTTCACAGTAAAAATGTCCAACCCTCTAACACAACCCTTCTTCCCTCCAACTTAACTCTTCCTTCTCATCCAACACAACCCACTCCACCAAAACCTTTCCTTACTCCAATTCAGCTCCTTCCTCCCTCCAACTCAACTCTTCCTCCCTCCAACACAAACCTCCCTCCCTCCTTGCAACCCATAGTAACGAAAGACATAGAGGATAATGGGGTTGTAATATCGATAAGAATAGTGATAATAACAACAACAATAATAATAATAATAATAATAATAATAATAATAATAATAATAATAATAATAATAATAATAATAATAATAATAATAATAATAATAATAATAATAATAATAATAATAATAATATAATAATAAGAGTCTTGATAGTGGCAATATTAGTAATGATACTTATAAAGTTAATTAAAAAGATAATCAGGATTTTCAATTACCAATTATGAATACTCGATAGTTGCTCTAATTACCTCTTGTTGTTTATCCATCGTCTAATTTTAATTTTTTTTTTATTTTACGTCTACGTTTTTTAGTACGTCTTATGAAAAAAATATTTGGCAGGAGTTAAACTGATTGTTACTTTAGATACAACTTAATGACCTTACAGTGACGTCTTTCATCGTTTAATTCCACTATACGTATGAGCTGACGATGCTACCAACCTATTAATTATTTCTTCTCTCTTTAGGGGAAATTTATGTCAACAATATGTCAGGTAGGTGAGGTTAAGCCGTCCCTGTCAGCTCTTATGTCTCAGGTTGTGATAATTTTAGTGTGTATTCCCTTCCGTGGTGAGGTATAAGAGAGAGAGAGAGAGAGAGAGAGAGGATAGAAATCGACACATTCTCACATCAAAATTACATCATTTTCCGTAGGTGATAACATCCAAAACAGCTAAGAAAAAAATCATATAAAAGAAAAACAAAAACTACCGAAAGAATAACAACGTGTTCACTTCACTAGGTTATAACTTTCCAATAAAAAAATATCTGCTTATGAAACACAAAAGGTGAAAAAAAGGTCTTTTGGTGATCATTTATCACGAGGATTTTTTTGGCCTTTTGGGACAACATAGAGAATAAAAAAAAGTGGCTCAAATGTTGTTAGATGATAGAAGTGACTTTTTTTTCTTTTGTTACTTGTAAGAGGGAGGGAGACAGCTGGTAGGGGTGTATCAAAGGAGTGCAGTGGAGGGAAGGAGGTGTGTAGTGGAAGGAAGGAGGCTTGTAGTAGAAGGAAGGAGGCTTGTAGTGGAGGGAAGGAGGCTTATGGTGGAGGGAGGGAGACTTGTAATGGAAGGAAGGAGGCTTGTAGTGGAGGGAGGGAACTTGTAGTTAAGGGAAATCTGAAGTAGAGAGGATGAAGCCATTATCTGAAAGAGGATGAGGATGAGGAGAGCCTTCGTATACACCCTCCAGATACTCTCGTTCACTTTAGACTTATCATCCATCAAATTATATGGACTCATGAGCTTCCTATTATGCTGCTGACAGTGTGAGTTACTCTGGCCCTCAGTCACTGCTGGGTCTTTGTGCACACCTCGTAAAACATGTTGACGATGTAGTGGGTAGTGGCAGAGTAAAGTTTCAAAAGGCAGTGGTTTATCCTTTTCAACTGAGAGATGATGGGATATATCTGTCTGTCTGTCTCTCTCTCTCTCTCTCTCTCTCTCTCTCTCTCTCTCTCTCTCTCTCTCTCTCTCTCTCTCTCTCTCTCTCTCTCTCTCTCTCTCTCTCTCTCTCTCTCTCCGTTTCTTTGTATCTCTCTTGTCCTTTCCATCCCACCTCACTTGGCGTCATAAGGTCAGCAAGGTCAGTAAGGTCAGTGAGGTCACAGGCCATCTAGGGAGTGCGAGGCATGGCATCAGTCTTGATCCTAAATTACCAAGAGTTTACGAACGAGTTAATAGTCCAGTCAAAAGAATAGAACCTTTAACTAGCCCGTTGTATTGGAATGCGTAGGCCACAGACGTATAAATCCTATAGCGTTTGGGCTTCTGTTACGTAAGTGCGGTAAAGAGATTAACTCAGCTGTGTAAAAGAGGTAATTGTGTGGGCGTGTGGGCGTGTGGGAGTGTGGGCGTGTGGAGGTTCAGTGTGAAGGCGTAGAAAAATGTTAATTCAGGCATGGTGGTTGTGTTGACTCTGTTTCCCTCCCCGTTCCCTCCCCCCACCCCTTCAACCCTCCGTACCTCCCCGCTATCTTCTCTCCCTCCTCATCCTCCCCCAACGTCTACTTCTCCTCCCCCTCCTCATCTTCTTCCTCCTTCTCCTCCTCCTTCCTCTTCTGCTAGACACTAACTAACCCAAACAAAATAGCAAACATTTTTTTTAAACCACCAACTCTTCATCTCCTCGACAACCGGAATAACAGGACGACAAACCCTGATATCCCCAAACTTACTCTCTACCACAAGTACCTCGTAATTGACCTTAATTATATGTATAAACTGGGTGTATTATACCAATTAAACTAATCTTCAACTAGAATCTTAATTGTATGTGTAAATGGGGCAGGATCTCAATTATGTATAATAAATGAAGACTGTCCCCGCTAATTGGCCAGGTGTACAAGGGAAAACCTCCTCAGGTAAATGGAAGGGTTTTTTTTATTTACCTATGAGTAATTTGTGAAAGTATTTACACGTACTTGAAGTGTCGTGGTTAGTGTTGTTTCATGACTATTTGAGACGATGAAACAGGTGATAAAAAGAACGTCAGTGAAAGTTAGGGTTTGGGTACAAGAATGTTATCAGTGTGTGTCTTAAGGTAGTTATACAAGAATAGATTTACCTGTTAACTCAAAAGCTGACAAATGTGAAAATATGAAGAACGAAAAAACAAAGAGAAAAGAGAATAATGAATGAGTAAAATAAACTCAAGGTATAAAGAAGATAAGATAACTCCCAGAGGATTTGAAACATTAATATAAAAATAATTAGTTTTACTGAAAATCTAGAAGAATAAAGGTGAGATCATATTGAATATAAGACATAATGATTTATTTCACCTTAACACGAACGTAGCTTAACCTGACCTAGCCTAATATAACCTACCCTAACCTAACCTAACGCCAATTTAACCAAACCTAACCTAACCTAGCCTAATATAACCTACCCTAACCTAACCTAACGCCAATTTAACCAAACCTAACCTAACCTAACTCACTCTAATCTCTAAGTAACCCTGAAGTTCTAGAACGAAAAACACAACAGAATACAAAACCCTGAACTCAAATAGACGTAACAATTTAGATTGGGTTACACAAGGTAGAAGCGTCTTTACCCAGGATCCCTTATTACAGCCATCAAGAAAAACTGTTTCATAACCAACACCAGACGTAAACACACCATAAAAACAAACATAAACAAAATTATATATCAATATTTACAAAGTCTGTACATTCAACCTTCAGTGATTTCTTGAGAATTACGAAACCTTGTGATATTGTCTTCAGGTAAATAATGCTACAGTATCTATGTACATTTAAAGGAGTTTATTTTTTGGTCTCCTCTCTTGAATGATGTTATTTATTTACATGTGTTGAATAAAAGATAGTGACATCGAGAACAGTTGATTCTGTTGGTAGTTCTCACCATGAAGACGAAAAGACGTATGATTATTATAGATAGTTTCAGTATATTTATCAGAGATGTGATATAGATATTGATATAATACCTTAGTGCCCTGGTGTTTATGTGACATTATGCTCTATCTCTCTCTCTCTCTCTCTCTCTCTCTCTCTCTCTCTCTCTCTCTCTCTCTCTCACACACACACACACTGATATTTGCCATACAATAGACATTTACTTCTGATCGACATAAGAATACTTCCTGTAGAACTCACAAGAATTTTAAGAGAAGGGGAGGTAGCAAGCCCCCTTGACGCATATCACTTGCTGTTCCACGACACAAAACACTTCACTTTCATATACACTAAGGCAGAGTCTCCAGTAATTTCGGTAATTGCCATCAACATCTCATTTTATAATCCAAACTAGCTACAATTACCAGTAGTAAAACACAATTTATTTTAGTTTACATGCGGATGTAATTATTCTGGGTAATTAGACGTGTTATTATTAGTTATTATTGCGTCCGACTGGGTAAGGTACTGGGCGTTTGGCAGGTGATGTAAGGTAGTGGGTCAATCTCGTGTACGTGTTAACTTGAGAATCTTAGACACACACACACACACACACACACACACACACACACACACACAAAGAACAAATAAATAAATTAAAGAGAGAGAGAGAGAGAGAGGGAGATGGAAAAACAAAGAGAGAGAGAGAGAAAAGAGAAAAAGAGACAAAAGTTCCAACACATTCAGGTATCCTCGCGTCACACACAGGTATGTATCACCTGCATATCTATAATAGTGTGTGTGTGTGTGTGACGACCACCAACAGCAGGTACACACCAACCTATCAATGTAGTATGGAGAGTCTGCCATTCCACCAGTGACTCCTGTATTGTTAACAAGGTCTCTCTGTCTCCCTCTGTCTCCCTCTGTCTCTCTCTGTCTCTCTCTGTTTATATCTTTTACAATATCTCTCAATATATATGCTTATCTATCCAGTCTTCTAATTATATATTTCATTTATTATATTTTTTCTCTGTATTTATCCATCTATCTGACCCTCTATTTATATTTGCCTATCTCGCTATATACAAGTGTACATATATCTATTTACTTATGCACAATTCTATACATATATTTGTTTGTCTATCTATAAATTTACTACGTATATAGCTATTTATCTCTCTTCCCTTAATTACATTGGATTCTATGGCCATTCAGTGCCACCGTTTGCACTAATGAGATTTGTACAGTATACATTTCGTGTGTGTGTGTGTGTGTGTGTGTGTGTGTGTGTGTGTGTGTGTGTGTGTGTGTGTGTGTGTGTGTGTGTGTGTGTGTGTGTGTGTGTGTGTGTGTGTGTGTGTGTTCGCTGGCTCTACAGACCAAATATATGAAACTATGTTAATCTGACGGGCTACGGTATAAACACTCCATTGTTGGTTTACCCCCACAAGATCACATCCCGTAGCAGTGAATGAGGTAGGATTAATTCACATACGGTAAGATCAATTTTTATTACTTAGAATCTCTTTATATTGAGGGAAGATTCCTCCACTTAAGCTAGAATTACGTCACATCCGATAGACCGTCAAAATAATCTCTCTCTTCGGTGAAATTCCTTGCTGACTCAGTGACTGTTGACTGCGGCTGACTGGACACTGTGTGTTTGTGCTCAGCGACTACTGACAAACACGAACATAGTGAGTGGCTGGAGGAGGTTCGCGCGCGCGTGTGTGTGTGTGTGTGTGTGTGTGTGTATCACCCAAAACACTCGACTCATTTGCTAATGAGTGTTACAGGTGGGGGAGGGTAAAGGGTGGCAGGGGTATCTATCTATCTATCTATCTATCTATCTATCTATCTATCTATCTATCTATCTATCTGTCTATCTAACCATCTATCTAGATATGTTAGGTTAAGTTCGGTTTGGGTGCTAGGTTAGGTTAGGTAAGCATAACCCTTATTAAAAGCGTTTAATATCTCGGTAATAGTATTTTGTTTTAAGTGCCATACGAGAAACAGCCATATATACAAGTCCGTTCAAGAGAAACCTCACCACACAAACGTCTACACGAAGTCGGAGGAAAATATTCTTCTCTGACCAAATACGACAAAAGCGCATCAACAAAGATCTCTGAGAGCGAATCCAATCTTTCGTTTTTGCTCGTGTAAATGTTCCGGTGTATTCGAATCGCTCGGACCGATTTTCGTGGGTCAGTGAAAAACTATTTATTTATTCATGGCTTCTGGAGTGAGTTTGGTCAGGATGGTTGATGTTCGAGTCCACAGAGGGTTTGTCTTCTAACCCTGTCCCCTCGTCATGTCCTCAGCCTTTTGGGTTCGGGTGTAGTTTGGGAGGATTTTTTGTTTTTTGCTTTGAATTCTTGGAATGAGAAGTGAAGTGAGGTAGTTTTTCTTCTTAGTCTGTTATGTTTTTTTGTTTGTTTGTTTTCAATCAATCTCTCTCTCTCTCTCTCTCAATCCGTATGTTTATCTCAGTAATCTACATATATCTTTCAACATTCAGTTCATAACATTCCCACCAATCCCTCAATCTCCCCCTAACCGTATATCCGTGTGCCTCGGTTGCGCTTATTCTATTTGTAGAAGTCCACTCGTTTTGCACCTTGTTGCTCCTTCTCCCAGCCAGTGTTTATACTCTAACACACCACTGTCACCTCCCCCACTTAAGTCCTCCTCCGGGCCGTCTACGACACTTATGCCTCGCGCTGTACAGCTGTGTCAACAGCTCTCTGCTTTTCTGGGCAACTCATTCTGAGAAGTTTCGCCTTGCTTTTTCATTTCTTAGTTTCTAGAAACATTCTCTCCAATGCTTTCATGATTATGTTTCCTGTCGACATAAATAACACCGTCATACTTGTATGTACATTTGTTCTACAGTACATACGATGGACGCTGACGCGAGCTAGGATCTGCGATAGGGCTTTGTTGTGCAGCTGACAGTGTTGTTAGTAAATAGCTGGGTTGCACGCAACAACTGCCGAGCCTTCCGGTGAAATGTCGTAAACGAAACAAATTAGTTATATATATATATATATATATATATATATATATATATATATATATATATATATATATATATATATATATATATATATATATATATATATATATATATATATATATATATTTATTTATTTATATTATACTCCTCTTTATCTAAATGTCACCCAAAACACTTCACTGCTCTTCACCGTCACAAGGGACTTGTTGTTTTATATAATCCTGCCTCCCTGTCCTGATGATGTGTCTTCCTGACCATGTTCTTTTTGTTTGCCTGGAATCTTTCTTATAACTCTCTCTCTGACGTGGTTGTTCAATCTCCCTGGCGTGGTTCTTGTTCCTCCCCTGCAGGCAAGGCGTGACCGGCGGGGTGGATCAGAAAGCCAACACGTCAACTTTAATAATCTCTGACACGACGGCCCTCACCAGATCAAGGTAGTGGTGGGATATGGTGGCGGTGTTCGTCTACCTACCACACACACACACACACACACACACACACACACACACACACCACTACCACCACTTCCGCCTTGATATTGAATCTTCCTCTTTGTGTAAGTGACCGAGAGATAAAAATACTTATTGGACAAAATGACATAAAGGAGGTGGAAATATCGTCAGTGATAAAGAATATCGGATATATTTTGTTTTTCCTATAATCCGAGGCATTGTCGTTAAGACGGTGGAAATAATTCGAGTATTGTTATGTTGTGTTGCGTCCGTGAAGTCAACAGAACATATTGCTCCATACTAAAACCATCCCAACCACATATTCATCCATACTAACACCCCTCTCACCTACACACACTTCCACAGTAACACCCCTCTCACCCACACACACTTCCACACTAACACCCCTCTCACCTACACACACTTCCACACTAACACCCCTCTCACCCACACACACTTCCACACTAACACCCCTCTCACCTACACACACCTCCACACTAACACCCCTCTCACCCACACACTCCCTTGCTCTATCCTTCCTCCTTATTGTCTCTCTCTCAGGTTTATTTTCACCCACAGTTTACTCGCTTAAGGCAAGTTTGCGTTTGTGTTGATTTGAGTTACGTTTGTTTTCTTAAGGGAACATAATCTCGGCTACATAATACACGGTCTTCAAATATAGATGTATAAAGACAAAGCCCCCGAAAAAAATGGTTCAGTGAGCATCATTAAAACGAAGAATTGATGTAATGGTCTTTTTCTTCACTATACCTAACTAAAACATTGAACTGTGTGTGTGTGTGTGTGTGTGTGTGTGTGTGTTCTTACATGGGTGACGTTAACAAAGAACCAAAAAATTATTAGTGCTTGAAATTAAATATCTGGAATATTTTTCATGTTTCCGTTTCAACATCGTCCAGTGAATGTGAGTGAAAGTCATCCATTCCCCTTTTGCAGCATAACAGTGATAAATGTATACACACTCATATATATATATATATATATATATATATATATATATATATATATATATATATATATATATATATATATACTGTACCTATGTATATATGCACAGAACATAAATTCATACGTATGACCGACTTACAACAGTACATCAAAAGCTCTTAACATACAGTGATCCTCTTAAATGATAATTCCAAACATTAAGGAGAAATGTACATGAGAATTTACTCGTGTTCGTTAACCTAAGTTTATCTCCTGTGTTTTAAGAGTCAAAAATATATTTCCTCACAGAAGGTTTTTAGATCAACTATTTAAGAATTTGTTATGGTACTGTTACTATTATTGATCGATTCGGTTTGTTTGTTTATAAGTCTATTTGTCACTATTTCTGTCTCTGTTTGTCAATTTGTCTTTTCACACTCGAGCGGCCGCAATTCTGATTCAATTGTTATCAAACATCAAAGCTGGTTGGTGTAGCCCTTACGATAGGCACAGGGCTATTTTCAACAACTTCAAGCATAAATCGAGGTCAGAGGTCATTGGTGAAGGTCAACCCTCCAGTAATAATTATCAAATGTCAAAGAAAAATGTTGGACAAAAATAGAAAAGTTAAACTGCATTTTTTTTTGGGTGGGGGCTGGGGGTGGGGGGGGGCTGAGAGTTGGCTGCAACGATCACAATAATATTTCACCCATTATCACTGTGTAAGAGACCTTTTAATCTCGATTTTTCATCACCACAACACATTTCTTAACTCCCATTTTCTCTCCCTACAGTGTGCTGGGCAGAGCTAGACCATGCTCCTTCCAGCTTCGCGGTACGTGGCCCCTGGGTCCAGGTCCAGCGGTTCACTGTGCCCCGTTATGTGGCTCTGGGGATGAACGTGACCCTGGAGTGTGACTATGTGGTGCAACAACATGCTACTCTGTACTCCCTCAAGTGGTACAAAGACAACTCCCAGTTCTACCAGTACATCCCCAGCTCTGAACACCCGCATGCTGTGTTCTCCGTAAAGGGCCTCTTCAAGAACCAGGTGGTGAGTATCTTGTGTGTCTGGAGGAGTGATTGTTTTGGTCTGTATTTTTATCGGGGTTTTTTGGGGGGGAGGGGGGGGCATGTATCTGTACTCAACGGTAAAGTTTACTCGTGTTACTTTATCTTTTATTTGCAGAAGATTTGTATTATATTGTGCACCTGTCTGTCTATCTTCTTGTTCGTGTCTCTGTGTCGTCTCAGTTGTTTTGGTACTCCATTTTATCTGAACACTTGTCTCAGTCCTTAGTAAGATACTCTCATCTTTTCCCCTTCTCCTTCGTCTCCTACCTCTCTCACTTATCCTCCTCAACCACCTCTCCCAATCTAATTAATCCGTCTTCTTCTTCTACTTATCCTTCCGAATTACTTTCCTTCTCCTTTCTAACCTCTCCTTCCTCCTCCTCCACCCCCCCTTTCCTCTTTAACCCCTTTTCCCCTCCACCACTTATGTCCTCCACTTCCACCTGCCCTTCCTCCTTCACTACTCCAAAACGGTTACCATAAAATCACAAATGCCTCTCGTGAAGCAGTCGGTCGGTATGCACGAATTAGCGGAAACTCACAAAAAGAAGCGAATTCTCTGTCGAAATTTGATCAAGGAGTCGAGGGTTATAAATGTGTCTCAGGTCAGTTTTATTACGAGAAGCAATGATGAAGGATATTAGCTTCGATCTGTGTGTGTGTGTGTGTGTGTGTGTGTGTGTGTGTGTGTGTGTGTGTGTGTGTCGAATGATGATATTTGTATATTTAGACACGTGAAAAGGTCAAAGTTGAGGTCATAACTTTGATAGAGTGACATATCCCGTTAGAAGTTTGTGTCTTGCTTGAGTGCAGAAGGGTAAAGTTCGAGTGTACCTTGGATATATATACCCTATATATAACACAAAGACACCCGGTAACCCAGCTTGGATATATAACACAGTGATCCCCTAAAGTGGCAGAGAATATTGAAAATTGTGTATGTATTGGCTGAGCCGGGCAAGGAAGCTCTCACGAGTAAGTACATATACAGCCTTTTACCTTGCATCCGCTCAGGTGTGTGTGTATGTGTGTGTGTGTGTGTGTGTGTGTGTGTGTGTGTGTGTGTGTGTGTGTGTGTGTGTGTGTGTGTGTGTGTGTGTGTGTGTGTGTGTGTGAACGAGCGTCAGTCGCCTGCCATTCATATTTACGATGGGTCATAAATACAGGTGTATCCTCGCGTCCATAAACGTGTGGGTCGACCGATATGGCCTCATCAGTGGCTGCAACCCGTCACACTCATCGCATGATCGTCACAGCACACCAACGATTCGAGCGATGAATTAGCGTCATGATGCGACTTGGTATCATCATGTGACGCTGATGTGTACTTTCGATCGCTAGTTTCAGGGTGTTTTGTCCTGGAGAGTAAGGTATCATGGACTTGCTTTGCTTCGTTCGGAATTCATTTCACATCGTCAACACCATCCACACTGCCTCCACCCACCCCACCCACCCACAGGAACACCAACAAAACTATAACATATAACTATAACACATTACTACCATCGAGAACTCTTAACTATTGTCGAACACGTGGGCAATTCACACTGCTTTGGGGCATTTGTGGCCTTGAACTTTGACCCTCTGGCCTCAGAAACATACTAGTTCTGGTTACTCTCACGAAGAATGCATATGAGAAGTATGAACGTTGTAGCTCTTTCTTTTATTTTAGTTTCGTTGTCGACAATTACACAAAGTGCTGACCCTCATCTCCTCCTCACTCCGCCCTTGGTGACTTGGGTAGGAACATCGCCCTCTGGATCCGTATAAGTTAAATCCTGATAATAGAATCCCGCCTCTTTATCTGAAGTAAAGAGATAAGCGCTTGATCCCAGATAACGCTAAAGAGAGCAGAAAGATAGAGACAATATGGTAGTGTGTATCAGTAAACATATGACTGTGAGGGTCGTGCATCTGAATCAGTAGATAAATTAGTTAAAGTCAATAAACAACTGTTGGCTGGAAAACTGCACTCACACGCTCGATACCTGTAGAAAATACTAGTTATTCTCGTCTCACTCTGTCTGAAGTCCGAAGTAAAATACTTCAGGAGGCACAGGATGAACGCATAAAACGATACTGTTACTGCAGTATTTCAAGTGTCAACTGTACTTGAGATCCGTAAAAAACAAACATGGCTTTTGGAAATTGACACCAGCCAGCGAGCACTTCACCATGGACAGTGTTTTGGGTATCACAAGTGACAAGGCAGCATCAAATTACTACATATTTTTCCGCTAACTTCTTCATCGGATATTTTGCGATGAAAACTATTTTTTTCTCCACTGTATAAAAGGGAGATATATCTTTACCATTTTAGGTACAGTCCCGTGTAAACAAATGAAAAACGTTCTTGGGTCTCTGTGATATTGACACCAACATGAATAAACAAGTGACAAACGTTTATTCTCCTGTGTCATGTAAACATTTAACTCGAATAAACAGAAGAGTAACGTTCTCCTATGCAACACCATTTATCAACAGATGACGAAAGAGCTCTGTCGTTTTCAGTATATAAACAGCGTAATTAATTAACACGTTTCTTCATCTAGTACGGTTTACTCTAAGGACCATTACGAATACATATGTGAAAAACGTTTCCCTTATCTTTACACACACACACACACACACATACACATACACACACACACACACAAACACACACACACACACACACACAAAGCCTCTATATCATACCATTGCTCAATTCTACTGCCAGATCCCGCGTTTGACAGCGTGTGTGGCAGACCGATAACGCGATGATGTGAATAAAATGATACTTTAACATTTACGAACGTCGGTGATACGTCAGTGTTCTCCCCGCCTCAGTTAATATTTACATGAGGTGTGGTTTGTAAAAGTTAATTGCATGGTGCTAAGTACACGGCTTATGTAAAATGCACTTTGCATATTTACACTGCTGTCTGATATGAGAATATGAGAGAGAGAGAGAGAGAGAGAGAGAGAGAGAGAGAGAGAGAGAGAGAGAGAGAGAGAGAGAGAGAGAGAGAGAGAGAGAGAGAGAGAGATTTACGTACCATTGATGTTTATGTATGAAATTGTGAAGTCGTAATGGTTTTGTTATTTATATTTTTTTCTGAAAATTTCCCCGTGCTGTGTTAAGAGGAGATAATGATGACAAAAACTATAAATAATGAACTAACCTAACCTAACCTCAGTATTAGTCTAACCTTATTTAAATAAACCTTATCTTACCATCTTTACTTCTCATATCTTAACCTAACTTAACCTATTAATATAAACTAGATAAAATTGTCTTGTGTTCAAAATAGCAAAATATATATCGAAATACATTAGAGTCAATTATAATATACATGAGACAACTTACTTCGTGTTTTGAGAAAGACAGACTGACTAAAAATTATTCCCCCTTTAACAAAACAGTCCACTGTGTTTTACGACTTAATCTGCGTCATTATCCCAAAAGCGCATGACAGATGTATAGTTATAGAGGGAGAAGGGACATACATACATACATACATACATACATACATACATACATACATACATACAGTAGTAGAAGTAACTGCATTATTATTATTATTATTATTATTATTATTATTATTATTATTATTATTATTATTATTATTATTATTATTATTATTATTATTATTATTATTATTATTATCATTATCATTATTATTATTATTATTATTATTATTATTATTATTATTATTATTATTATTATTATTATTATTATTATTATTATTATTATTATTATTATTATTTCTAGGCTCACACATAAGCCCTGAAGCAAACACAGCTGCTGCAAATTAAACTTAGGTAACCCTTGTTCCGGAAACGCTGTCAGGGTAGGTTAAAACCATACTAGACACTCATCAGGACAAAGTAGATTATCCGGCAGCAACAACCTATCTTGGCTACCCACAGTGGAATGTGTGTGTGTGTGTGTGTGTGTGTGTGTGTGTGTGTGTGTGTGTGTGTGTGTGTGTGTGTGTGTGTGTTAAGTGAAGCCTTCAGAGGAAACGTCCAGTGCTCTTGTAAAGGGAAGAACAGGCTACCAGCTTAGAGGGAGGTTGACAGTCTCCAGGTAACAATTAAAGACACGACCTTAAGGACCAGAAGGCCTCCTGAACCATAGTTAATATATAATGATTCTTGGGTAAATAATCGTTTCGGGTAATTAGAAGGAATGGCGGTGTGCTCGGTGATACGTAAATAACAATACTGATTAATATAGAAATGAAGATAATCATAATAATAATAGTATGATCCAGATGAGTGTGTACTATCATCACCTTACACACACACACACACACACACACACACACACACACACACACACACACACACACACACACGCACACACAGATCTCCAGGCAACATTGATCTACAGTATATTAAAACACATTAGATGAATAAATTTTCCATTCATCCTTATGTATCTTCATGAATCTCCACGTATCGTCATATATCGTGCCGTCATCAAGGCGCCGGTGACGGTGAGGACCGGAATTAACGCGACTGGAAGCCGTCAGATATTAGCAAAAGATTTTAACCAACTCAGTGATACGTGAGAGACTCTTGATTGGACATCAAACGATGGACTCAGGTGTGAGGCAATGGGAGATGGAGAGAGAGAGAGAGAGCATTTTTACCCAATGGAACTATTTTTACGAGATTTTGTCACTATATCATATAATCTCACGCCATTACCGATACAACATGGTCTGTACAGTGTCATCCTCATCAGGGTATTTTTCATCTCTCTCTCTCTCTCTCTCTCTCTCTCTCTCTCTCTCTCTCACCCGAGTCCCCGTTTAATCAGAGTTCGACACATCTCTCTGTTTGTCTCTCTCCCTTTTTCACCTTCTTTCTAATTTTCTCTTACCCAGAACCTCGGACCTTGTTTGATCAGCGAGTGACATTACTTCCTGTCTGTCTGTCTGTCTGCCTGTCCTGTCTGTCTGTCTGTCCTGTCTGTCTGTCTGTTTGCCTTCTCCAAATAACACACCCAGGAGGTAATAAGAGACACAACTCTCCTTGGTGTCTCTTAATAATCTTTTCCCTCACAATAACACAACACATAAACACACAAATTATTTCAGCCATTTTTTTTTATTTCGTCGCGTTTTTTAAGACGTGAGAAAGAAAGATAATTTTAACTTAAAGCAGGTAAGAGTACGCTAATTTTTTACTCTCTCTCTCTCTCTCTCTCTCTCTCTCTCTCTCTCTCTCTCACTCTCTCTCTATGTTTAAGTCTGTCTCCCTGTCATTCCTTTTATCTTATCTATCTGTTTCAATCTGTCTGCCTCTCTTTCTCTCTTTCTCTGTCCACCTCTCTGTCTTTCCTTTTGTCTATCTTCCTGTCTCTCTGTCTGTCTCTCCAAAATTTACCCTAACACACATGCATATCGACATTAGAAACGATTCCCCTCTAATCTTCAGAGTTCTGCTGCAAACATCAACAAAACACCTCCCAAAATCCCCTTTACCTGACATGCATTATTACATTCACCCAAACAGGTATCAACTAATTAGTTTAATACACCTTGATAAAACCTTCAAATACACAGATGTTAATTAATACTATATGCTATTGAACACGTAATATTTCAGGAACTAATGTCAAAGGTGATTCATTGTGTAACTTTATTGAAATTAGTAAAGATAACATACTGAATAACACTACACTTCAGTTTAATTACCTAGTAGGAATTATTAAAATATACCTCAACTATAAAAAATCTGGGTATCAAATAATATAAACCACACACACACACACACACACACACACACACACACACACACACACCTGTTGATGATTCCTGTCCTAATTTCCCAGGGGCCTCCGTCTCACCTGCAGGAATTCTTGACTTTGGTGTCCCTCATCCCAAAACAAAACTCTTCTCCACTCTTGTTCTTTTTTCTTCTTTTTTCTTCCTTCTGATTTTATTCTCACCTTCTTTCCCCTTTTTCTTCTTCATTCTTCTTCCCTTCTTCTCCTTTCTCTCTTTCTTGCTCGCTTTTTCTTCTTTTTTTTCGTCAATTCTTCTCCTTTCCTTTTAGTTTCTTTCTTCTTCCCTTTCATTATTTTATGTGGTTTTCTTTGTTAATGTTGATCTGTAATTCTGATGCACACACACACACACACACACACACACACACACACACACACACACACACACACACATACATACATACATACATAAACAACAGGAATAGCGGAATGAGTTGTCATTGCTCATCAAGGAGAGTAGGTGAACAGGAGCCCAGAAGGTAAACAAAGATACCAATAAATGAATGACAGGAGAAGATTAATGATGACAGGAAATGTTATTACAAAGGTTTTAAGGAGATGCTGCTGCTGTTGTTCTTCCAGGAATTAACTGTATCTGATGAGAAAACCAGTTGATCAGTGTAAAAGGCTTGTATGAACGATAGAGGTCAAAAAGATGAAATAGGGAGGAGTAATGTACAGTATCATACGTGTATTAATTGCGAGCAAAATTGTCCGGTTTCGCTCGGGTTAAGTATACAGTATATATAAACTTGACTGTCACGGCTTGCCTTTCCTGACACAGGTAACCACCTCCCGTAATCACCGTGATGGTGTCTCAGTCGGGGAAGATTTTAGGTTCTTGCCCAGACCACCCGGAGTTATGGCTGGAACAGACAGACAGACCGACAGACCGACAGACAGACAGACAGACACGTCGTTTCATTAATATAGATATACAACGAACTCTTTGTTTTGCGGAGTAGTGCATTGTTTCATATTCTGATAACTCGCGGTGCAATAAGTTACATATACATTTAATAACAAGTCCTTCAGAAATTAAACCTCCTGCAATAAGTTGCGACACCACACACATTTTGCTCGTGATGGTGATGTGGCAACATCTTGCCGCCACACCCTGATGATGATGATGATGATGATGATGTTGATGTTGTTGTTCGTGACATAGCTCAAGTCTCTTAGGGAGAACCTTATTTGTTAACATCGCTCTGATTAACTTACTGATTGACTCACTGAAAGATTATTTGCCTTGCCCGGGTCGAGTCCTCCACACACTTGTGACCAGTTCCTGCTCATCATGTTGCATGTTAACGACAGATAAGTTTTCCTACACAGACTCTACTGGTCTGAACTAAGCCCATTACTGGACCCGGAACCAGACACGAGATTTTGTTTTAAGTACCATTTGTAAATACCGGTACCATGTGTCTGTTTGTGAGATAGAAGAAAGTTGGTTCATTAGCTTCGGATAGCTTGGGTTGGTTGTCGATTATTTATATATATATATATATATATATATACTTCATTTTTAGTCCATATAACACGCTTCATCATTCTTAAGATACACTCGAAAGTCGCCAATATTGGTTGGCTTCACTGGCTGGGTTGCAGAGCGGCGGCAGCAGTCCAGATCGCCATAAGCTCTCTCACAAATCATGAAGCACGCACAAAGCTCTCTTCCTCTATCACCCGACGTCTGTGATGGATGATCCCCGGGCCAGACCTCATGCTTTCATACACTCCCAAAACTTCTCGTGGTCGTCACTCCTCTTTTTGTCACCACGAAGATGATACAATGGGTAGTTCCTGTAGTCTGGGTCGCTCCCTTACGACGTTCTCGGATAAACTAACTTGGTTAAGTAAATTAGGTTATAGGTGATCTTCCCTCAGCCTGATGATGTCGTGTACTTCCTGAGGGTTCTTGGGGTTCTTGTCTCACCCCCTCCCATTTTTCTTGTGTGTGCAAGATGGCGTCTGGGAGGTACGTGTGATCTTGTAAGTCCAGAAATATAACTCATCTCGACAACTGTACAAATTGCTTCCACATATTTTGTGTGCGTTCATAAATGTCCCGCTTGCCTACACTTGTACAAATACGTGATCTTCCCACACATATGCAACTGTTCATTCTACCAACACATGTACTAATACGTAGTCATTGTGTCCATGCATAAATACGTAATCTACCCATATATACAAAAAACCATTTTACTATGCCTACGAATTTAAAAATATATAGTCATATCCCCCACCCCACACTACACATATACAACTACCCATTCTCTCATTACATTTACAAATACATGGGTCATTTCTCCCCCAGTACAAATATGCATAACACATACACATACACACATACAATATCCCCCCACACACACAGAATAATCCCACACATACAGCTAGTGGCACTCTCTGGTAGTGCCCTATCCATTACCATGCATCAGTGCCTTGCTTTTGAATGCATTGTCTCGTGTCTGTTGTCCTCAAGTAGAACACCCTGTCACAATACTCCCCCTTGAGAGCTGCACGTCTGGGCAATATGAGTGTATTTCCTGGTGTGTCTTTTCATTTATGTTTACAAGGGTTGATTACGCTCTTTGCCATTCTTTTGTTTCCCTTTTATTGTCCCTCTTGTTGATCTTTAGTTTATATTTCTTATTTTTCCTCTTTATTTTACTTTCTTCGTTTTCTTTGTTATTCTTTCTTTCCCAGGTCATATTCTCCTGATTTTACTCAAAAATTTGTAATAAGAATGATAATTCAAATTACTCCCAGTCTATAAATTTATCCCAGTCCAAACAGGCCCCAGATATAATAGACCCCAAATTTTCATAGCAATCCTATTCCTAACTTTCATTACGTTAGATCGAAACCTAATAGGATTTGGGCCTATCAAGATTGAAGCCTCCATAGACCTGGGGCCTATCAGACTAAAGCACAATAGACCTGGGGCCTATCAAGACTGAAACACAAATAGACCTGAGGACTATCAAGACTTGTACCCTGGATATGTATATTATCTGTTTAACTATATATTATTACCTTTGTAACTGTACTGTATACGTATATTACCTGTGTAACTGTATACGTATATTACCTGTGTAACTGTATACGTATATTACCTGTGTAACTGTATATGTTTATTACCTGTGTAACTGTCTATGTTTATTACCTGTGTAACTGTAGCCAAGATAATAGTAGAGTATTTAGTATTGAATTTTTTTTTTCAATCTCTGACTGCAAGATCTCCTGTGTTGTAGTGCACTTTGGTGATGAAATCTATATTATATTTTATGAGTACAATTTCTTATAAAATTTTGAGATATACGATGATATAATATACTTGATTATTAATTCCTTGTTTGTATTTTGTTTACATGTGAGGTCTTGGGGTTAGTCGGTTTTAATTTTATTGGGGTAAAGGTTCAGTGCTCCAGGTCAGCCAGGGACAGCCTCAGGGGATCAACTTTTAAGCAAACTTGATGGATTTTTCAAACCCTCAAATATTCTCACAAATATATTTATTTTTTGGTCAAATTCTTACCAAATGGGAGTTAATATCTACCTAAAGACATTGTTTTATAAATATTTATTCTTTACGATGATAAACAAATGAATAAAATAAACTTTGTCCCAATGAATAAATAATGCGAGTGGCTTACTATCGTGATTTTTTTTCTTTCCCGGTATAAAGTATTGGAGTCTATAGGATCTGATTCTTTTAAGGTATCCGTAGGAGACTGATGATCCCTTTCTCCTAACTTATTTCCTTCCTTTAAGACGTCACAGATCTTGAAGGAGAAATAATGACGAAGATTTTGTTGAACATTCTGTCAAAGGAGGTTATAGAGAGTTACGTAATCTTTGTTGATCTCCGATTCTGGTGTGATAGATCCATGGCTACTGGTTAAATTGACCAAAAGATAACCTAACCTAACCTAACCTAACCTAACCTAACCTAACCTAACCTAACCTAACCTAATCTAACCTAATCACTTGACTTAAGGTACAATGGGTCCTGATTCTAATAAGCAAGTAAAATAAAGATCAGGTCAGGATATCTTAAGAGTTGGATCCATTTGACCTTTGACCTTACAGATTATCTAAAACATTCAATCGTAGTTTTTTTTCCAAAGTATTTATTGTTATTTCACTAATTAATACACCCAGTTTTATACTCATTTGTATATTCACTTAAAGACCCACCTCATTACTTACTTATACCACTTACCTATAACACATATATACACCTACAAACCTACAGGTACTTAACTAATCCACCAAAACAGCTACTTACACCCACCAACACACTCACATACACCCACCAACACACTCACATACACCCACCAACACACTCACATACACCCACCAACACACTCACACCCACCCACCAACACACTCACCCACCCACAACAAACTCCACCCACCACCAACACACTCCACACCCACCCTGTACACTCACACCCACCCACCAACACACTCACACACCACCCCCACCAACATACTCACACCCCACCCACTTTCCACCACCACCCACCAACACACTCATATCCACCCACCAACACACTCATATCCACCCTACACTCATATCCACCCACCTTACCTCACACCCCACCCACTCAATCCACCTGTACACTCATACCCACCCACCAACACCTCCACCCACCCACCAACACACTCACACCACCCACCAACACACTCACACCCACCCACCAACACACTCATATACCACCCACCAACACACTCATATCCACCCACCAACAGACATCTGCACACCACCTAAAGACCTACTTACATCCACTTTCAATACCCATCTCCTCACTCACCGTCACCAGTGCCAGGCCGTTCAATGGCACCTATTCATTAGAGCCTTAAGTACCACCATTCCCCTTTGAGTACATATTTTTTTTAGTTTTATCTCCAAGGTGATATTTATATTAGGTATAGTACTTTACACGCCTCGTAAGAACATAATTACATGAATAACCTAAATTATGATATTTATTTAGTGTGTGTGTGAGACAGTGTGTGTGAGACTGTGTGTGTGTGTGTGTGTGCCACTTATACAGTCAGCCACAATGACTCGGGGGCTTGAAATTCCTAACCAACAATTTCTCTGAGTGCATCACCCCCCTTCATTTTACCTCCAGAAACACACAAACCAGGCAATTAATCGGTGGTCAGCCAAGGTGTAAAGTCAATGCTTAAACCCCGAACTATCAACACGTTCCAGTACTGCCCGGTAAAACTCTGTCATAATTTACGCTCACACTAATCCTGAGATTAATCCATCGCGTCTGTGGTAAGTTACCGAGTGGATACAAAATCTATCACGGACTGACGGACGGACACAGTCAAACGGATGAACGGATGGATGGACGGACGGACGGACACGGGCAAACAGATGGACGGACGGACGGACGGACGGACGGACAGCATCACAGCCATATATCCTCAAAAGTCGGTTGACAAGGACTGACGCTTCCAGTAGAGTAAAACGAATGACTTTCTACTTTCATAAAACTTAGAAAATTAGTGTTTGATGCAATCTTAGGAAAACGTGGCGTCCCTCAAAATTACTTCGTAAAATACTTTGATGTTCATGAAACACGAGGAGGTGTTCTAATGATCCCCACGAGGTGTGAGGACGTTCCTGAGGCATGAGTGTGAGGATGCTCCCACACATCTCGAACAAGAGGAAAGACCCAACTCACCGAAAACATTGGTCTCTGATGCTAAGCTGTGACAGGATCAACAGTGAAAACTTCAAGATCAAATGATTCTCTACCCAAAAAGACCTTAATCCTTAATGCTCCTGAGGCATTACGGTCGCGAACATTATGGGTGGAGCCCAATAAAATTGGGATCTATTAGAATTAGTACTTACTGGAAATGGGACCCATTATTACTAAGCTTCAATCCCAATGGTTAGTTTAGGTTGATACCAATTAGGGCTGTGACCTGTTTGACGAATCAACATCTGATAGAGAAGTCATGACGACTTCAAAACAGCATGGTGAGCTTTCCAGGTGAGATACGGAGGTCCCTAAAACAGGTGAGTGTGATCACTGTACCCACTTGAATGGAAGAAGTGAGGTTCTGACGGGAAGAAAGTGGGAGGGGGAGGACTCTCGATACCCTCATAAACGGCGTGAGGGAAGGGGAGAGGGAGGGGGGAGGACTCTCGATACCCTCATAGACGACGTGAGGGAAGGGGAGAGGGAGGGGGGGGGCTTTTATATAGACAGCGACGAGATCACAAAGACGGTGTAAGGATAAGGAGTGGTTCTCATGTCCTCAAAGATGGAGAGGGAAAGCGTACCGTTCGTTTAAAATTGTTGTGAGATGCGAAGGACTCCAGACTTAGCTAATGAATAAAACGATAATTAATGAATATGATAACTTGGACGTACCTGAGATATAGTAAGTTAATGTCCCTCGAAGAGATGTTTTAACTCACACTTACCTGGAAAAAGAAAAGAAAAAATCGAGTTGAGATTACCTGCAGCCCCCCCAACCCCACACATATATGATTAATGGCACTTAAATTACAGGAACATTTAAGACAGAACCAATGATCTTAAGCATTAGTTTATGCCAGATAGACGACTAAGAGAACTTTTTTTATGGGATTATCCCACCAGGGCACAGGTCAATGACCCACATCAGGGCCTGGGATGAAAATATTATTATTATTATTATAATAATAATAATAATAATAATAATAATAATAATAATAATAATAATAATAATAATAATAATAATAATAATAATAATAATAATAATAATAATAATAGATCAATAGTGAGAAACAATACATATATGTTGTGTGGTCAAAGTATGAGAAACAATTGAGACCCTGCAGTTGTGTGTAAATGAGGCAGAAAGTCAGATCAGCAACCTGGGACTTGGTCACAATTTTCGTGATGCCTTTTGGCAGCAGGGTCTACCATTAGAAAATACATTATGCTTCCAATATCTTCCCAGGCGGTAATACCTCCCTGTATGATAGCTGCCTACTACCTACAAAATATATGAATTTTTAACGCGAGTAAGTGAAACGTGGCTGGCTGCAACCGTAGACTTTTAACGCTGGTGGTCGCGGAAGCCCTGACACCGTACAGAGTCACCTCCTGGTACCGTCTTGACACTTTAATGACAATTGACTACACCTTGCTGTATTCCAGGACACATTTTACACCTTGCAATAGTTCAAGTCACTTTACAACACTTTACAACATTAATGACACTTTACGACACCTTATTCACACTTCGACCTCGAAAACACTTTACAGCACTTTGAAAAACTTCACAGCACCTTACAGAACTTTTCGACACTGTATCATACTATTGTTTGTTGCGTGGACACTTTACAACTATTCGAGATTTTATGACGCTTTAGGCCACTTTATGACACCATAAAACTATATGGCTTTTTACGGCACTTTAGAACACTGACACTTTAGAACACTTCAGAGCACTTTTCATACGACATTATACGACACTTAATAGACTTGATGGCACTTTATCAGACTTATTGACACTTAAAAACACTTTATAAATCTTTTGGATATTACATGAATCAGTGACACTTTATGGCACTCTAACACCTTGTGCCACTTTACGGCACTTTATAACACTCTTATGTCATGTATAGGTGTTTTTAGCGCCCATAACTACTTTGTGACACTTATAAGTCACGTAAAAACATTTAAATTACTTACGAATACATTATGATAAATGTGATTACTTCACAATAGTTATGAAAACTTTGCAGCACTTAATAAAATTTTTTGAAACTTAAGATCACTTTGATACACTAATAACTACTTTCCGACATTTATAAACACTTTGTGACACTTGTAAACACTTCAAGACATTTATAAACACCTTGCTACACTGACGAACACTATAAGATACTTTGCAGACCTCGTCAATTATAGTCTCATCACCGGCTATTTGTTTGTCTATAAGCCGTCGTATACGTCCTTACTGGCACCAAGGCAGAGACAGCACTGTAAGCGTGTCGTCTTGTTAAGGGTCTTTGTCAACATTCTCATAAATCCGAAACCGCGAAACGAGGCAGATTCAAGATTTGAGCGAACCGGACAAACTTCGTCCCAGTACTATAACAGACTGAGTTTGGTCGATTTTTACTCTTTCGTTTCGCCACACGTGTAGCTTTGGAGATCTTTGTCTTTATCTGTTCTAATTATCAAATATAAGGCAATGTATTACACAAGATTATATGCCAATATTTTAGTTCGTATAATGGTTCGTTCTTGGATGATTGAGTCTGATGTATCGAAAACAGATCAGAGCTGTTTCTGAACTCTGGAAACATTACCTCGTCGATGTCTCAATATAGTATCAATCAACTGGTGACAAAAATATCCAGAATTTTTTATATTGTTCATCCCGCTTTATTTACTTATTAAATCAAACAAGAAAACGGAAAACAAACATAAATAAGATAAAACTGTATTAAATATAACAAATAACGATAGAACACATTTTAGATTATTTTCTTATTCCGAAAGTCAACGCTTTCGAAGACGTGTGTGTTGCCCCATGACGAACAACCCAGACCACGACTAAACCATAGCTACCAGCAGTCTCCACACATCTGTCTGGTATATTGGGTGGTTACATATTTTAGACAGACTACAGACAAACCAAAGAAAGTTAATCACCTTAAACTTAATTCATGAAAGACAAGTTGTCATACTCGAGGTGTTTGGGCAGTCACCGTGATAAATTTACAACTAGACACTGCGGCAGCGAAAACGATCGAGGAGGTTTGTGTTTCTGGAGGTGGGGAGAGGGAGGAATGCACCCAGCGAAGATGCCGGTTAGGAATTTCAAGGCCGCCATTCTGTGTGGCTCATAAGTAGTAGGCAGCTACCAAACAGGGAGGTACTACCGCCTTGTAAGATATTGGAAAGATAATGTGTTGTCTAATGGTAGACCCTGCTGCCATATGACATCACGAAAATTGTGACCAAGTCCCAGGTTGCTGATCTGACTTTCTGCCTCATTTACACACAATTGCAGGGTCTCAATTGTTTCTTTTACTTTGACAACACAACATACATATATTGTTTCTCACTTTCGATATTTTTTGTTCCATTTTTGTATTTCTTTATGGTTCTTTCAAATGAGGTTCATATAGCCCATGTTTGTTTATTAAGTAGTTGAGAAATGTACTTGGAACAGATATACATACAGACAAACAGAATATGTGACTAAAAGAACATATATACAGTACAAATGAATAATAGATAGAGACAGAGAGAGAGAGAAGATAGTCAGACAAACAGACAGTATGTTATAAAGCCATTAAAGAGACAGACATATACAACAGACAGACACAACCTTCCTCATTTATAACCCTGCGCTTCACTCTGGCGGGAGGTAATAATCAGCTGTGTAGTGATAATCATAAAATTACACAGGTAATTGGCTTCTGATCTTCTTATATAGTGAGTCATGATCCAGTTATATACGATGCAATAATTACGTCACTGGCAACTTATACGAAAAGATAAAGATTTTGAGTCGTTTGATATATATTAATTTGTCTTTTTTGTTTTATATAATATATAAAATAATAAGCAACAACTTCAAAAGGCAAAAATAAGGGTAGCTAGACTAATAATCGGTCTCACCTCAGAAAAATACCCACCAGCAGTTAATGAAATGTGGGTGTAATAACTGACTACAAACTAAGCACCACACATATTCCCTCCTGTTTTTTGTAGTACGTTCTGGTCGACAAACATTCACTCGTACATTAAAGAAACAAAGTGAATTCCAACTCGTTATCAGAAGAGCAGCTCTGTAGTTGTGGCATATTCTAATGATTCTAATTCGTGTTATTATTAGTAATTAAGTAAATAAGTAGTAGAATTACACATAACATGGTTGTACTTGAATGTATTGCAAGCAGAGAACTTAAAACTGACCATACGGTGTAATGATGTATTTTATTTTAGTAGAAATGTTACCTGATGTAATGTGCACAAGTGTTCGCTCATGGATAACGTGAAACTTTTTTTTCGTTTAGTTAATTTTATTTTGTGTTAAAGTGTTAGGGTCACAAACGTCATACTTCAAAATTTTCTCTTTAGTCTAACTTTTGGTGGCAGAAACTTGTTATTTTGTTCTTTTCTTTTTATTGTTTTTACGAATAAATCTCTTTTGTTTACGTTTTCTGAATGAATCTTGCCGTGAGAGTTGATCCCACCGGAGAATAGAGATCCTAACAGAGCAGCGACACTGTGTTTATATTCTATAACACACAAGTACGTAATAAATTTAATTAAATATAAATTCTTAATGTTATCTAAACATTTATCTTAAGAGAATTCATCGGAGACTAATAGCAAAAATATAAAATACTAATATAACTCTTAGCTCTCTCCAATTTATTTGTTCACTGGATTTGACTTATAAAAATATTTTTTCTTTTTGTAAACAATATTGTTTATTAAGCTGAATGATTATATATATATATATATATATATATATATATATATATATATATATATATATATATATATATATATATATATATATATATATATATATATATATATATATATATATATATACGAATGTATTAATTTAATCATATGACAAATACTGGAGACTTCAGTACAAAACTTCTCCGCAAATCTCCTGAACAAACGAGAATTCAAGAAACTTATTTCTAAAAGCGTATTGAAGAAACGAGTAAGCCAGGCGGCCCCTCATTAAGAGAGTTGATAATACTCTGAGGCTAATGACGCTACATCTTAATATATCCTTCATAGAAATTCTCGAGAAATAGTAATGAAGCTCTGCCTGGAGTCCCCTGAATAGTTATATAGAACCTAATCATATGCTGGTTATTGTGAACATGGAGATTACTGTATATTTTCGCGTATGCTTGTTTTTAGTCACTGAATATACTTGTGTATCAGTGTAGGATAGAGTCCAGTGTTCCAAAATTATCCTAAGTTATACATAAACTTGAGTGAGAGGTTGATGGCGGCAGCCACCTGGTGAGAAACAAAATTAGC
The DNA here is from genome assembly GCF_018991925.1 of Homarus americanus. Taxonomy (NCBI): domain Eukaryota; kingdom Metazoa; phylum Arthropoda; class Malacostraca; order Decapoda; family Nephropidae; genus Homarus; species Homarus americanus. The sequence goes on along the minus strand of NW_024741886.1, from coordinate 221,242 downwards.
GTGGAGGTTAAGAGAGTCACTCACACTGACTGAACCATCTCCCTGCGGTGGTGATGACGTCGTGACAAACACACTCGTCTCTCACACAAGGGACTAGGGATCGATATGAACCGACATTACTTGGCTACCAAATGATATGTGTTTCAGAATTCTCCTGTTACCAAATTATTTAAATATAAATTATATGTATATGTGTATATATATATATATATATATATATATATATATATATATATATATATATATATATATATATATATATATATATATATATATATATATATATATATATATATATATATGTGTGTGTGTGTGTGTGTGTGTTTGTGTGCGTGTAGTTATTTACTTATATACATGAAGCAGGAGGAGGAGGCCATTCATCTGAGTTATGACAGTATTCCCCTCTTCTTGTACACTAACTTTTCACCTCTAAAACCCCAGCATTGCAAGCTGTCGGCTCAAGGCGCAGCTAATATGTTATAATAGCGGGTTGTTCATCACGCTCTTCTTATTTACGACTGTATTTTGGGCTAATTTATCACGCCAGGGCCACATAGCCTCTCTCTTGGGTGTTTTACAAGGGGTGTTAAATTTTAATCTGTTCGCCTCAATGAAGATGAAAAGATTTTTGGATCGTGTGAAGACTCTGAGGTGGCGGTGGACGCAGGAATATATAACGTGAATCTCGGGTTTTTCTCTCTAGTTTAAGATTAAAGGGAGGAGGTTATCTGTGGTGTATCAGACGGGGTTATGACCTCGTGTGTTGGTGTTTCATGTTGCAGTTTTATTGATCGGTGCATGTCGTTTAAGATACCTAGGGATGTAAACACACACACACACACACACACACACACACACACACACTCTCTCTCATTTTAAGCATTTCCATTAAACAAACAGAAACATAATAACATTACATCAAGCAGCAGCACTCAGTACCTGCAAGTGTGTCTCATCACAATATAACTTCGACATGACTCTTTGCCGTCTGTCTTAAGAGTAATTTTCCCATTGATAGTAACAGATAACACACCCAAGCATTACTCAACCTATTGAACGGAATGGCGAAGACGCGAGTGTGAGATATTTTATGCCTGGGAGAACGGCGTAGTGTTGATAGTGTGAGTGTTAGTGCCACCGTTGTCCATTGTACCATCCGGCTGTGAACAATCCCAGTTGACGAGGAACCCCCCGTAGTACCGTCGTCTGTGTCTCGTGTTGTGATTGGGTAAGCGGAGACAAGCCAGTCCCTGACCAACAGGAACGACTCGATCTCCTTTACGAGAGATTCTGTAATGTAAACGTCCCTTGTGTGTGTGTGTGTGTGTGTGTGTGTGTGTGTGTGTGTGTGTGTACGTCTTTCTCTCTCTCTGTCTATATGTTTGTGAATCAATCTGTCTTTCCAGTTTCTCTTTTAGTATGTATGTATGTATGTGTGTATGTATGTATGTATGTATGTATGTATGTATGTATTCTATGTATGCACAGTATGTATGTAATGTATGTTATGTATGTAATGTATTTTATGTATGTAATGTATGTATGTATGTATGTATGTATGTATGTATGTTATGTATGTATGTATGTATGTATGTATGTACCTCCCTTCCTCCTTCCCTCACTCCTTCTCCCTCTATCCTTCCCTCTCATACTCAAAACACCATCAGGGTACATCGATCTAAGGTACTGGAAGCATTTTGTCGAGTGCCCCTGCTTTCTTTTCCATGACCGCCTCACTGGGTGGGGGTGCACACCGAGGGAAGATTGTGACTGTCCAGCAGCAAGGGGGCGTTCAAACACACAAATATTCAACGGGAGAGACCAAGCATATCCTCAAACGAATTTACTCTCTCCATCAAAGGAATGCCGTTGTACTTCACGTGTCGCTAGGATTCTGTAGACCATCTCTTTCTCTGATCTCTTTTGTATTTCTTTCTCTTTTTTTAGCTTTTTTTGGTTTTCCTCATCTGGTTTCTTTGATTTTTGTCTGTATATGTCTGTGTTACTCTACTATATGTAATGTAAAGATCAATTTATCTACCTATGAGTTAGTTTATATATTGGAATGAATCTATCTATCTATCTATCTATCTATCTATCTATCTATCTATCTATCTATCTAATCTCTGTCTAACTTCCTTCCTCTCTCTCTGTCTCACTCTCTATCCATCTAACTATCTCCCCCTCCCCTCTCCTCTCTCTCATCCACCAACACATTATCTCTCCCTCCTCACTCCTCACACCCTGCCAATAACATTACCCAACAGAGAGAGAGAGGAGACGACACACACACGCACCATCGCTGTCTCTATATATATATCCTGTCGTACAACGTGTCTCCCTCTGATACTCTCAGTCTAAGAGAACCTGTACCATTTCTTGTTTGTTTACCTCGCGTGTGCTAGGGAGGTTTTAATACGCTACCATATTGTATCTTCCTTTTCCTACTAATTATCCTCTTTTTGCTGTTGTTCTTGTTCTTTTTCTTCTTCTTCTCGTTCTCTTCCTTTTCTCATTTTCTTCCTCCTACTTCTCATTCTCCTCTTCCCTTTCCTCTTCCTTTTCTTTGTTCCTCCTCATTCTTCTCTTCATATCATACTCTTCTTCTTCCTCCTCTATCTTTTCCTTCTCTTCCTCCTCATACTCCTCTCCTTCGTCCTCCTTTTCATCCATCATATCTCTCAAAATACATTTCTTATTCTCTAAAAATCTCAACATTTACTTACGATGTTTCCATACAGGCCCATACAACACACACACACACACACACACACACACACACACACACACACACACACACACACACACACATCCACACCTCAGTCAGGTGAAGCTTGGTATGGTATTCTATCGCCTCACCTGTCCGACATCCAATTTTTATGCTGTGATGTAAAAAAGTGTATATTTTTTCCTCAGTCTTGCGGGAGGTGAAGCTTGGTATGGTGTGTTATTGTTGTGTAGTGAAGATAAGATAGAATATTGCATTTATGTTGAAAGGTTAAGATAAATAATATATTGTTGATTTGTTAATGCAGGTAATTATACATTGCTTATTGGTTAAGATTGATGAATTATATTTTAAAGGTAAGTTAATTACACATGTGCATAAATCTGTTAAGGTATTTAACTTATTTTTAATTGTATCAATGACGCTAAGAAACTCTATCAACATATTTTTATCAGTAAACTTAAAGAAATACGGTATAAATATATTTTGTCAGTAAACCCATTTGGTACAAAAAAAACTGTTCACGGTGTTTTTTTAATCATTAAATCAGTAAATAATAATAATAATAATAATAATAATAATAATAATAATAATAATAATAATAATAATAATAATACGAAATAGTGACGCCTGAGAGAGAAAGAAAACGACCGCTAGAATAGTTCGCTCGCAATCTGGGGAAATGGGATTTCGACGATCACCCCCTGTTGCTCTTCGCCTCTCAATACCCGTGTTGGCTGGCCTCTGGGAGTTGGCAGTGAGGAGCGGGAAGAATTGGTCGCTGATGGGCTCAACCTGAATAGGGGATTGGTTACGGGTGTTTGCTGGCACGAGGGAGTTTTAGTAAGTGAGAACTTTTCCCGAAGAACTTGATGTGTGTGTGTGTGTGTGTGTGTGTGTGTGTGTTAGTTTAGTATGTTTGGTATGGTTGCTAGATATGGGTTATTATTATTATTATTTTTATTATTATTATTATTATTATTATTATTATTATTATTATTATTATTATTATTATTATTATTATTATTATTATTATTATTATTATTATTATTATATGTGCTAAAGAGGGACAAACAGACGTAACATAATAATCCCCCTCCCTCCTGATTCTTGGCACGGCTTTAATATATTACATGAGAGAAATTTTATATATACGGTAAGTCAAAATTCTCAGAGGTAAAGGTGACGTCAGCAAGAAGTGAATAATGGGTACCATATCCGAGTGTTAAAACCCTTCTGGTGGTGATGGTGGTATTGGTGGAGGTGGTGTTGGCGTTGATGTTGGCGGTAATAGTAGTCATGGTGTTGGTGATGGTGTTAGTGGTAGAGCTGGTGATGGTGATGGTGATGGTAGCAATGATGGTGGTAGTGGTAGTGATGATGTTGATAGTAGTTACCCTCTAGTAGTAGTAGTAGTAGTAGTGGTAGTGATGCAGACAGTAGTAATATTAATGGTGATAGTAGTGGTGGTCGGGAGGGCAGAGCGAGGTGTTCTGCCCTAATTTAGTAAGACATTAAGGGAAATATATGATGTGTTGTCGGATGGGGAGAGAGGATGGTGCGTCATCTCCCTCAGGTAATGTACAGGGAGGAGAGAGAGAGAGAGAGAGAGAGAGAGAGAGAGGAGAGAGAGAGAGAGAGAGAGAGAGAGAGAGAGAGAGAGAGAGAGAGAGAGAGAGAGAGAGAGAGAGAGAGGTGATTTCCCTTAAGGCACACTAACTTACCAGTACTAAAAGGGAAGATTCCTTGTGTGAATGTGTGTACCTGTCCTGTGTATTTGTGTGTGTGTGTGTGTGTGTGTGTACCTTCATGTATATACCTGTGTACGTAAATGTGTGTACCTGTGTACCTGAGTGTGAGGAACCGTATAAATATGTATATATGTGTGTGTGTGTGTGTGTGTGTCATTCACTGTACACAATAATACTCATATGTAAAAAATAAATAAAATCACATATCGTGCAATCCTCGTCATCAAAATAAATAACTCACCGTAACTGTAGCCACTAGCGAGTGAGTAAAAAAAAATGCTTTGTCTATATCACATTACATGGTCAAATAAGTATCAATTATCATATAACATAACAGAAGCCATTGTCAACACGGGCACTCAGACCTTGGCCTGTCACATCACGATCTGTAGCTTAAGGGATCACTACACGCGTTGATGATGATGATGATGATGATGATGATGATGATGATGATGATGATGATGATGTGTGTATTGTGTGTGTGTGTGTGTGTGTGTGTGTGTGTGTGAAAGGGAGAGAAAGATAAAACTACAAAAATACAAATTAAAAATCTAGAGAGAAAAAAGATAAAGTGAAGACAAATATACAGAAAGAGAGAAATCCAGGTATATAGATTTATAGACGGAAAAGGAGAATGAAGATATATATAACAAAATAGAGAAAATAAAAAGAAAAAAGAGAATAAAAGAAAATATAAAGAAAAAAGAAAGAAAGAAAGAATGAGAGCATAAAAGAAAGGGACAGAGAAAAGAAGAAGAATATAAAAAGCAAGAAAAGAAGAAGAATGAGAGAGAGAGAGAGAGAGAGAGAGAGAGAGAGAGAGAGAGAGAGAGAGAGAGAGAGAGAGAGAGAGAGAGAGAGAGAGAGAGAGAGAGAGAGAGAGAGAGAAAGAGAGAGAGAGAGAGAGAGGACACATTTTATAACGTTGAGGACCCCGGTCTTGCACTGCTCCTTTCGACGCTTTATTGGTGGGATGTGATGGATGGAACTAAGTCTGTAGCGAAAATGAACATTTTTAACTTTATGAAATTTATTCACAATAAAGTTTATATATACTTCTATAATATATATATATATATATATATATATATATATATATATATATATATATATATATATATATATATATATATATATATATATATATATATATATATATATATATATATATATATATATATTGTACGTACAATATCCAAATAAATAGATACTAATTAATTTTATATCTATTCACCTTAACGTAAAATTAATTAGATTAATGACAGCGAGGAGCACCAGGGAAATTACAAATATCTTGAGTGTTGAGTTGTTTAATTCACTCAGCTATCGTTTCGGAACACCACTTATTCCATCTTAAGAGCAGAGACTAAAAGGAGGACAAAGTTCTCCAGTTACATGTGTATATTAATAATAATGAAATAACACAAACAATAGCACCATCACAAAAACAAAGGGCTACTTGAGTGACTGACAGAACGAGTTTGAACTACTAAATGAACAAAAGGAAAGAAGTTCAAGTCTATACTAAGATAAACACAAGTTGGTAAACGACGTCTTAATGAAACAGAACAAAATTTATCACATACGAATTTATTTCCATAAGTTAAGACAATAAGAAAAAAATATCCCTCTTTGACAAAATTGCAAGTTTCCTTTTAAAGCTTAACCAGCGAATATCCGAATTTAGTGTAATATAAATGTATATATCGGTACAAAATAGAAGAAAATATAATACACAAAACAATTATCATCAAAAAGAAGTTTCTATTTATCGTCTCTCTCACTCAACCAAGTGATGTATAGTTGATGGCAATGATTGGGTAGTCCTCACCTCCGGCCGTTAATCCATCAACTGGGGGACCAGACAGTGTGAGGCACATGTTTGGTGAGTAATTCAACTTTACATTAAAGGGAGAGCGAGGGATGTGATCAGGGGGGGGGTGGGTGGACGTATATGCCAAGGTGTGTGTTTCTCTACCTAGTTATTTGTTTATGTTAATCTTTTTTTTTTAATTTATCTTAATTATTCTCTCTCTCTCTCTCTCTCTCTCTCTCTCTCTCTCTCTCTCTCTCTCTCTCTCTCTCTCTGTTATAGCAAATGACAAACACATAAGAAAAAAGAGTGATGAATAGATTGATAAAAGAAAAGAAACTAACAGATAGAAAGGGATTATAAACACATATTATTATCTACCTTCTTATCTATCTATCTACTTGACCTCATCATTCATCATCACCACTCAGTTGGAAGATAGTTCATCAAAGGCCAGAACAAAAACAAAATAAAAATCAACATCTTTCGCCGTCTGAAGAAGGGCTCGTGTCTTACCCTGATGAGTCCAGACGTCGCTCTTAAACTTGTGAGGTTATGACTGACACACAGACATAAATGAGCGCTGAGGACACACACACACACACACACGCTGACGACTGAGATATGATCAATGTGGTTTTTTTTTTTCTGTGATGTAATATTTGTCCTTCTTGTGGTATATGTGACGTGTTTTTTTGTGTAGTTGATTTTGTTTTAATATTCTTTATAAGTGTAAGTTTAGTATATTTTTTGGAGGGTATAGTGAGTTTCTTCTTTTTCTATAGTTAAGTGTAGTGTGTGATATATTTTGTCTCCTAAATACGTGTAGTAAACTGCGTCCTTCCCACGCTAACCTGGCCCGTAAGCCACGTCCCTCTTCTATACTGATAGCTGATTGTTTCATAGAAAATTCAAACTTAATATGTTCACAATAGGTAAGCAGATCTGTTATTGTTATTATCTATAATAATGTTAAATATCTGGACTATCAAAATGCAAATGATTTCAAGGCATTAGCACTTGAGAGAGGATGCTAATTTATTTTATTTTTAAATATTATCATAAAAGGTCGATATAAATACTCGCTTACATACGCGCAGTCCAGGGGGAGGTAAAACGCTCAGGGGAACCAATCAGCTATTTGTACCTATAGACGAGGGGCGTGGCTTACGGGCCAGGTTAGTGTGAAAATGCTATAGTAAATTTATCATAGTATTATTATAGATATACGTGTTGTGTTTCAAACTTTTTTCTTAAAATATAATTGATTCAAGTTGTAGATAATCTTTAGTCAATATAAATGCAATATAACCCATACAGAATTTTTTCAGACAAACGTGTAAGTTTATTATGTTGTATGACTGACAGACACGCACACACACATAAAAAAGAACAGTAAACTCATGAGATTGTTAAAAAAGTATTCTTAGTATTTTATTTCGGCATTCGATTTCCCCCAAAAATTTATTTCTGAATTTACAGACGCAACTTTTCTGTGTGTGTGTGTGTGTGTGTGTGTATGTGTGTGTGTGAAAGAGACAGAAACAGATGATAGATAAAACCTTTACAGTAAGAGGAAGTGATCAATCAAGCTGCCATCTTCATGTCTGAGGGTTGTCGACCACTGCCCACTTTTTCAAATGTTTTCGTTTTTTTTCCACATTTTGTGTTTCTCCTGGATCTAAGTTTTAATATTATAAATAAATGATCATAAAAAAATAAATATTCAGTGATAAAGAGTATTTTTGTCACTTTTTTTCAGGAGAATCTCGGAGTTTATAATTTTGCGTTAAGAATGAAAATACAAATGAAATAATAAACATAGAAAATTATTAAATCATGAAATAAATAATAAGTAATGATCTACATCTGTCAAATTACCAACAAAATACTAATACTAATATACATAAACTATGGCATTTTAAAAATTCTTGTACCCCTTATATTTCCTCTCCTGTGAACAGTGGACAAGATGAAAGAGACGAAAATGACGAAGTTTTTCATCTTGGAATGTATAAACAGCAATATGCTTTTCTCCTTTAGATATGAATAATTTTCTTTGATGTGAATGACTCTATTTCTCATATTTTCTGGATGATGGAAGTGCAGGAGAAAAATAACAAAATCGTGGACTAAGGGACTGAGAAATAAATTACTACCAATATATTTTCTTCAGTGAAATTCCCGACAGTAATTCTTAGATACAAATATTATTTTATTTTTCCTCTTTCTCCTTTAATTCCTCATCCCCATCATCATTATTCTTCCTATTCGTATTCTTATTTTCCATCAACATTAATATCTTCATCATTATCATCATTATCATCACTAAATGAATCATCAATATCAGACAACCAAGACGATCATAATATTGAAATTGGATACAACATTATTTTGCAGTAGTTGATGCACTAAGTCACTTCAAGCACTTCATCACTTCAAGCACTAAGTCAGTTCTTACACGAAATCAGTTCATGCACTACATAACAAGAATTTAAACATTAAGAGAGCTACATCTTTCTCACTGCGTCAAAAATAGTGTCCAGGAAAATTCACGACTAGTTAATCCCTTACAAGTGTTCGAAATGCATAAAAGATCCTTGGAATTGAAATACCAGGAGAATGTAAATAGTTAAATTATATATATATATTTCCGATATGAATATAATTTGTTTTTATATTAAGTAGGAATATTAGTGTGAAAAAAAATTTGAATATTAAAATCAATGTAAAAATTAAAACGTTGATATATAAGGAATAGAAATATAGATTTTGTTTTTTCTATGGTCAAATCTCCATCAATACAATATAGTTTTATTTTTGTTCGTCAGTGTTATTTATTTTTGGTGGGGAGACAACAGGAACTCAAAAATCAGAGGAGAATTGAAAAGTATGGAATTGAGGTTTCAGTATTTGATGCAATATTTTGGTCAACACGATCAGAATTTAAAATGTATCTGTCTATAAATTTCTGCTGTTATTTTATTTTATGACTTTTTTTTTACCTTTTGGGTATATTATATTGTTTAATGTTTTAATTTTGTGTTTTCTTTTTCCGTTTCTTCTGATTATGATGATGATTCTTCGTCGTTTATTTGCTTATTCTCATTTTCTCAAATTTTCTTTCTCGCTTTCCTTTTAGTTTATTTTCTTTTTCTTCATCTTAGTCTTCTTCATCTCCATTTCGTCTTATTCTTCTTCATCATCAGCATCATCGTCTATATATCATCTTCATCATCCTCGTCATTGTTATTATCTTTTTCCTCTCCTTCTTCTCCATCTTCTTCTTTATCATCATCATCATCATCATTATTCTCATGTTCATCATCATTATTCTCATTTTTTCTTTCTCTCGTACGTATATACTCCCCCATTAACACTCACAAAGACTTTATTACCATTAGCAACACTTTTCGCTCTATCTCTCCTTTTATTAAGAGATAGCATCCATCTCTCGTCCCACCTCTCTCCTTACTAAGAGATGACACCCATATCTACGTCCCCTCCTATCTCTCCCCTTTACAGATAGATAACACCCACCTCTCACCCTATCTCTCCCCCTTACTAAGAGATAACACCCATCCCTCGTCCTATCTCTCCCCTTTACAGATAGATAACACCCACCTCTCACCCTATCTCTCCCCCTTACTAAGAGATAACACCCATCCCTCGTCCTATCTCTCCCCTTTACAGATAGATAACACCCACCTCTCACCCTATCTCTCCCCCTTACTAAGAAATAACACCCATCCCTCGTCCAATCTCTCCCCTTTACAGATAGATAACACCCACCTCTCGCCCTATCTCTCCCCCCTTACTAAGAGATAACACCCATCTAAAAGTGGCTGCAGATGTAAGACTTGTAATATGACTGTAAAGGTAAAAGATGAATGCAATCCATCCCAATGTCAACAGTGGCCGGAAATCTCTCCTCGTTGGGGTAATCTAACTTTCCGCTGAAAAATCGCCGTCTGTCGGGCCAAGTTTCCAAATGGGTGCATTTTTAGAGCGGATTGTCTATTGTTATGAAGCGGAGGAAAGTGTCACCTCATCCTTCCCTGTCTTGCTCGCTCCGGTGATGAGAAGAGATAGCATTTATCCTAGCGAATGACAATTGGTTTGTGTGTATGTGTGTGTGTGTGTATGTCACTGCAGGTCATCATCTGGCAGGCCATTAATTTACAGGTCATTATTCACTTATATCGTCAGTTTACAGGTCATTTGCAGGCTATTCATTTATCAGGTCATTCTGTATATACCATTCAACCTAAGACCATTTCCTTAATGTGTTTTTTTTCACTTACAAATCATTCAGTGAAATAAAGATATAATTCGCCTGATATAAAATTAAATCATTGTTACTTTATAGGTATGATGTTATATGTAGAAACTCATAACTCATAACTCTTCTCACAACTCATAATTCATAACTCATCTCACAATTTATAACTCATTCCTCACAATTTGACGCTCATAACTCTTAACACACAACTCATAAAACTCATAACACACAACTCATAACTCATAACACATAACTCATAACTCATAACACATAACTCATAATTCATAACTTAACTCATACTGTAATTCATAAGTTATAATTGGTATACACGTAAGTTTCTGTTGATTTATTTACTAAGTCCTTTGCCAGTACGTGTTCTTAACTTTACCCTAACCTTATCGACTACATGGGCATCACAACACTTCTCGTCGTTAGTTAATACAGGTGAAATAATACATGATTTAAAGGACCTCACCTGAATGAAGTCATTAGCATGTTGTTGATGTTATACTGTATCACCCTTCTTCAATAACTGAATTAGGTCTTTTAGCATATTTTTTTTTTCTTCTGTTTTTCATAATTCTAAAATTTTATGAGATCGCGTCACACCCGACTGTTAATTATCGTCACACACACACTAAGCGCGTCACACCTTGCTGTTTAGTCACCGTCACACTCTAGGACTATCATACATGACAGTTAGTTGTCGTCACACACTAGGCGTGTCACACAGCCACCAGGTGCAATAACGAACCAATTGGGACGTGATTGAAGACTTTCTGGTATACTGGTATAATATTAGAGCATTGTTAAAGGCCAGTTCTTGATACAACGAACATATGACAATAGAGAAGCGTTTCGAATATCACCGGATAACAACAAGCCGTTACAGCGAAGTGTAACAGCTTTAACTGTCATAACCGCCACTGATAGATGATTATTGAAAATAGTAACAATCCTTTACAACGAAGTTCAACGGCTATAACTGTTATAACCGTCGCTAACAGATGATCATTATCTCCTCTGAACGAAGTTAAGAAATAAAGAGCGTTTCCCTCGTTCGTGGAAAGACTTCAATTCCATAAATTTGGTAAAACTTGAACAGAGCTCAGTGAAATTTGGCATGGTCTTTTTATATAAGTATTAACTGAAGATTAATCGTTGGCAGGCAGTCAGATAGACAGATAAATAGACAAATAGACAGTTACTCCGTTCGTGTATAAGCAGGGTTGAAATCTGCGCTATCACATGGCTTCAGATTGCAGCAGCGCTACAAATAGCCTTAACATTCAACACATATTCTACGACATTGCTCAATTACGTTCACTCGAATGCCGTCTCTGATCTCCTGACATCTCCAAAGTGTACCTCCAATTTCTCCAAGGTGAATTTCCCATTACTTGAAGGTGAATGTCCAACTAATTTAATGGATATTCTACCCCAAGGTTAATCTCCTCCTCCAAGATGATTCTACAACTATTTCAAGGTTAACCTCCAAGGTGAATCAGATCCACCTGTTACTATTCCACGGTTGTTGAATGATGAAAGATATTTGGATCCACAAATTCTGGTTATCAATGAAGATCACTAAATGGCTACTTGAATGTTATTAAATATGTATTAACAATGATTCGCGTATTAAATGAATAAATTATTATGACACATTAGTTAAGGATATACTGAGTACCTTTAGTACTTCTTAGATATTTACAAGATATTTTTTTCCCATGATTCCTATAGTTCTTCTTAAGTGTGAGTACCAATACCCATTTGTTTAAGATAAGAGAAATCATAAAATATATCTTCCGGGATAATTTTCATTAAACATTTCCATCGATGATCTAACAGAAAAATAATTTTATATATATTTGACGTATCTTTCATCAACCATATTCTGGTATTGCTCAGCTTATGAGAGAAAATTAAATCGTGAAATGTCCATTCTGTGTGACTTTAATTAGCCACTTTTTTGTACGTTAAATCCCCGTATTAATAAAATTCTAAAATGATTCTTTCAACACGACAGTCATTAGCAATATTCCCCCCATTGATCCCCGCATTAATAAAGTAGTGGAATGGGTGTGTGTTGTGAATATTAATTGTTAATATCAGCTCTTGATGGATATGTCTGTGTACGACCAAGGCAGCTGGACACGTAATGGATATGTCTGTGTACGACCAAGGCAGCTGGACACGTGATGGATATGTCTGTGTACGACCAAGGCAGCTGTACATGTGATGGATATGTCTGTATGTGTGTGTAGGACGTCGGTAGTTGTACACATAATGGATGTGTCTGTGTACGACCAAGGCAGCTGTACATGTGATGGATATGTCTATATATCTGCATGACCTCGGCAGCTGGACGTGTTAGGGATGTCTGTATGGCTGTATATGAGCTCACATGGACCCGCGTGTTGATAGTCAAATGTTTCCATGAATATTTGTGATTAATTGCCTCCTCACGAGAACATATTGGCACTATTGCATGTTGAGTCAGGCAATGATGAAGCTGGGTGAGGGCCTGCAGTCCAGAGTACCACTTAACTTAAAGCAAAACAATTCTAACCTTACCTAACCTAATCAAACTTAACCTACCCTAACCTAATCTAAACTAACCTAAGTATTTACGTGATCTCCATGAAAATCTCTACGGCAGTTGTGTATATATTTTTCTCAGACATTATAAGACATGTGTGTACAATCATACACGCGCACGTAGTAATCTTCTCCTTCCCTCCTTCGTTTCTATTGTGTCTTACCCGATAAAGTGAACAAATGGAATCCAACCTTCACAAGGCCACGACCACAGCTGTTGCCTCTACTGTCAGTGATCTAGTTCACCACGGAGGCAGATTGATGATGTAAACGTTTCTTCTACTCTCAGTGATTTAGATCAGATTTGAAACAGATTGATGATGGAAAAGAGTTCTTCAGGTCCAGATGATTTAGGCCGGTCTGAAACTGATTAATGAATATCGCTAAGACAAAGGACCTCCTTCACTTCTCTCGTGTGTGTGTGTGCTGATAGACGATGATGGTAGTGGTGTTAATGGGTTGATAGTGAGGGGAATTTTATTAAAGATTTCTCTCTCTCTCTCTCTCTCTCTCTCTCAGACTCAAAAGGCAACATCTTTGGTCATAATGCACCAGCGCTGTAAATCATTAGTTCTTATACCAGAAACAAACCAACTCCACGACCACATCTTGCCAAATAACTTTCAGTGTTGGGACCATTAGGGAACTAGTATTAGTTCAACACTTAAGTTTGACGATAAGTGAGGCTAAGAATTCTGATTGTCAGGTCACTGAGACTTTCACGAGTCAACGTTTTCTATTTTAAATTGGTTCCTGGTGTGTGTTGATTTATGGATATATACACACACGTATGTAGTAGAAAGCATAAACACACACACACACACACACACACACACATATATATATATATATATATATATATATATATATATATATATATATATATATATATATATATATATATATATATATATATATATATATATATATATATATATATATATATATATATATATATATATATATATATATATATATATATATATATATATATATATATATATATATATATATATATATATATATATATATATATATATATATATATATATATATATATATATATATATATATATATATAACCACACACAGAAGTACAATAGCCTGGCCTCCCCTCCTCCTGGGGACTAGAGCGAGCAAGCAAGTCCTGGCAAACACTTGCAGCTAACACGTTAGGAGGAAAAAATATTTACAATTCACGTCGGCGTATTTTTGTGTGTATGCGCATGTGTCCAGATACGGGCGCTGGTGGCCCTGTGTGTGTTGTGTTCTGTAATGTAAACACACGCAACTGGAGCTTGTGGGCGTGACCCGGTTACATATATGCATCAATATATAGGGGCCCTTCCCCAACTTATATAAAGTACAGTATTGCAGGTGTGGCAAAAGAGTTTATTCACCTTGTCGTAATAAACATCGTCTTGTGCGACATCAGGTAGGTGGTGTTGCTGCATCAGTACGAACAAACACAATTGTTTTGCAAATTTTTTGCTCACTTCCAAAAGTAAACTAAAGGAAAGTTACACTGATTACCGAACTATACAGAGCACGGACGTGTTTGATAATAGTCTTGGTCGTAATAAAACAGGCGATTTAGAAACACTTTTTCTTTTATGAAATATTCATAAAATATTTGCATTAGCAGCGTAGGAAGTTGACGTGCGAGTATTCTGAGCTAATGTTACCGATAGGATATTTACTGTAATGTAATGGCCGCTAGCGGATATATCGAATATTTATTTTAAATAATGATTTTAATAAGATACACATCGTTTAAATAAGCTCACTGCCTCAGTTTTCTACCAAATAAACATTACACAGGAAATATTGTCTATCAAAATTGTTAGTCTTTTTCCATTAAATTAAATGAGTTCATAAAAAAAATGGGAATTTCAAAGAACTTGATCAGGTGACCAAGTTATGAGGCAATGTTTACATAACCGGCAATAGTGAGTCCATAACAAACCGGCCGGCCTTTATAAGGCATAACTCCCTCTCCCTCTCTTTTTCTTTCTCTTTCCCTCTCTCGAAACCATCCTAATTCTTTTTCCTTTCTCTTTTCTCAAATAACCTTTTTTTTCCCTTTCTCTTTCTTCCCTCTCACAGAACCAGTGTACACAAGCTTCTGTTCCAATTAGATTCTGAAGGAGTTTCCGTTCAGAATTCTTTACCAGAGGCTACGCTTCATCTGATCCCCTTTCGCGAGATCTTCACTTGTTTTTTTTATGGTGACGGAGAGAGGTCGTGTAGCAGATGATTATTGTAGGTAGTAAATATTGGCTGGAGAGTTGATGACGACGAAGGTTATGGCGAGAAGTTGTATAAGTGAGGGTGTTTGTATGTATGGGGAGAGGTTCTGGCTTACTTATGTGTAGAGGTTTTTGTATAAGGGAGGGAGGTAGGATTACTTGAGTGTGTTTGTGTGTGTGAAGAGGATGTATATATTTGAGGAGAAAGGTTGGCTTATATCTGTATATTTTATGAGTTCTCTGGGTGGGGGTTTAAATATAGATGTGTTTGTGTAGGAGGAAGGCAGTCTTTTGTGTGCTCTAAGTTATGAATGGTGTGGTTAGGTGGTTGAATATGTATCTGTGTGTAAAAATAAATGCGTGTATATATATGTCTGTGTAAGGTAAACATGTACAGTACAGTCGTGTCTTGCCGGATCCTTTCTACACGGTAAGTCACGTGGGATGGAGAGGGGGAATGGTCGACTTGGGGAGGGATGTGGGAGAGCAGTATGTGATGCAAGTTCCTCATCAGAGAGGTAAGAGATTGAAGAAAGCGGGGTAATTCATGAAAGAAAGAAGGGAAGGATGGATGTTTTTTTTTTCACTATATCATATTAGGTTTACAAGCTTGAAAGAGTAATAGATCAGGACCTTTATTCTAAGAGTAATATAATGCGTCATCCGTTTCCTTATATTTATTGTGCTTTAGGTTTTAAACAATGATAATTAGATATAAGATTGTTAATACCAGGAGAAATGTTGTAGTCAGTCGCGACTCGCCTAACGATGTTCCTAGGCTGGGTGTGGAACAGTGGCCAAACACTATTGCTACTGTCACTGTCAAGTCACTGTTACTGTATGACAAAACTCAAAATTTATATTCAGGCCACACACACACACACACACACACACACACACACACACACACACACATTAGAAAAAATCATTAAAAACGTGAATAAACCATAAATATGTGATATGGAACATAAATATAACTTCCAAATTCCCTCTCATATACTTCCTCACCACGGCCTGACGAATTAGTGCAACCGTAATGTTCTGTCAGGGCTCAGGTCGAGGCTCATCCGTACTGATCATCTATGTGTGTGTGTGTGTGTGTGTGTGTGCATATATACACGTATTTATGCGTTTATGTATTCTCTCACAATGCACAACAAATAAAGTTCTTAACTTAATGAAAACGAAGTTACACTCCTACATTTCAGCAAGGAATATATTAGTTTCTTGAGCAGAATATAAGTAAATTCCGTAAATGTTGATCATGAATAAAGTGCAGATGATAATACGGACTAATTCTAAAGCACGAAAAAAAAATTAATAACAAATTACAGAAAAATCACCATTATTCTGTGAGACCTCTCTCTCTCTCTCTCTCTCTCTCTCTCTCTCTCTCTCTCTCCAGATCTACGACACTCCTCATTTTCTTCGCGTTCCCAGAGAAATCCGAATATATTCTGCTTTTCCTCTAATTTTTTTTCGTGACGGTCTGGGTGTTGACGGGTTCCTTGCCTTGAGCGGACAGTGACGGCGGGTTTCGAGGACGGGTTATCCGTCTCGGACTGACGCCGGTGGACAGGAGGAAGACGCCAGGCCGTCATGGATGATGGATGCGCGGCGCACAGTCCTGTGTTCCTTCCTGGGCGAGACATTCACTGTGTGTCATGAAGGATACACGTGTGTTGCCTCATGTCGCGCTGCGTTTTTTCTGAAGATTTTTTCTGCTCTTTCCTTCACTTTGTATTCCTTATATTTGATGGTATATCTGTGTAAGTCTATCTTTATTTATTTATTGTATTTATCAACCAATTGAATTGTATATATATATATATATATATATATATATATATATATATATATATATATATATATATATATATATATATATATATATATATATATATATATATATATATATATATATATATATATATATATATATATATATATATATATATATACATCACGTGAGAGCATTACCTTCACATCTCACAAGAAAAATGAAAAATAGAGAATCTCCGAAATTTCTTCTTTATTCCAAGATCTGTTCAGTACCCCTGAGGAGGTCCTGGAATATGGACGAAAGCTTTGATGCATTCTATTTTCATTTTCCTCGGATATTTTAATATATATATATATATATATATATATATATATATATATATATATATATATATATATATATATATATATATATATATATATATATATATATATATATATATATATATATATATATATATATATATATATATATATATATATATATATATATATATATATATATATATATATATAATCTGTTTTAACTGTCTTGAGACGCTGAAAGATGCAACTAGTGGTCCTGGAGTCTCCAGAGGCTTCAAAGAGTCTATATGCCTGATCATTCAGGAGCCCACAGCTCTAATGACCTAGAAACTCTGACCGCACTGGGACAATAAAATAATCATGAAATTATACAACTATTGCACCTATGTTTTTAATATTTTATATAACTCCTTGCTGGTGATTAGTAAAATCTGTCATAGTTCTAATAAGATTAAATGTAACCTAATTTGCCCAATCCTAATGAACCAAAGTTGTGTGCCTTTAAGCCCTGAAGCCTATTAAGACCAGAGACGATAAAGATTGGGACCTACTAAGACTGGGCCCATAACACCTACAGCGTCCGGGTATAACTTGTGCGTGCGTGACTCATATTCATTTCTTAATACTTTATCTAAAGTCTACGTTATCTTCTTAATTAGATCTACTTCGTATAGTCCGTTAAACACCGTTGCTAATAGACCATAGTCGTAATAGAGGCCCGTTCTGATGAGTATGGAAATTCACAATAACACAAACACGTGCAGTACACCAACGGAATAACGTACCCACTCTCAGGTACTCAAATATTCCCCCAATCAAATACCAACTCACCCGATAATATAATCATATGCCAGTATGTATTTATGTATATACAACAACACACAATCAAGCTGTAATGTGTCCATACACCATTAGATCAATATTTTATACACAAACGCACGCTCCCATTTAGCACCTTATCTCACCACCTAAGTCGCTTAACTGCCCACTTAATAACACGTCTACCTAACTCACTCATGATACGAAGGGAAAAAAATCGTACTAAAATAACAGATCTCACATAAGATACGACAGGAAAAGAAGAACTCGTAATTAAGTATAAACTATGAAATTTCACTTAGATTCTGCCGTAATTACAGGTGCTGTTTCTGTTATCCTCATGTACACTATATAAGTGTATTTGAGAATCTAGTTTCTCTCTTCCTTGTAACAGATGGTCTCCCAGGGCTGGTGTGGCCGTGTTGGTTAATCTCAGGGACTGAAGACAAAAGCCAATTAACTCGGGCTACGGGTAATCCAAGGGATTTATCCACCTGCAGATAAGACCAAATGTGGCTCAGTTTAATAGGTAACCTAAAGGACTCATCCGTATCCCAGCACGATGAAACCAAGTCCAGCTTAACTCATCCATTTGAAGAGGAAAACAATTTTACTCATCCATTTGAAGAGGAAGGTAATTTTACTCATCCATTTGAAGAGGAAACACAATTTTACAAAATCCATTTGAAGAGGAAGGTAATTTTACTCATCCACCTGGAGACAAAACCCTAATCTTACTCATCCTTCTTGGAGACAAAAATCTCATCTAACTCATCCACCTAGAGACAAAAACCTCATCTAACTCATCCACCTGGAGACAAAAATTTAACCTAACTCATCCACCTGGAGAAAACAAAAGAATTTAACTCAGGTAATGGGTGATCTCAGGGACTCAACCAGACGCCTCAGAACGACATAAACAAAGCCAGTCTAACTGAGGTAATCGTCGGGGGATGTTTTGTTGACGCCACTGAAGGAACAAGACACACACGTCCAGGCAGGATGGGAAGAGAGATTTAAATGGTCTGGTGACATGAGGTGCTCTCTTCCCCCCTCCTCTTCTTCCTTCATTTCCTCCTCCTTAGAATCCACCACCCCTTCCTTCTTCTTCTTCTTCTTCTCCTCTGAATCCATCACTTCCTCCTCCGAATCCACCAACTGTTCCTTCTTCTTCTTCTTCTTTTCTGAATCTACTTTCTCCTCCGAATGCACCTCCTCCAAATCCACCTCCTTCTCCTCCGAATCCACCTCCTTCTCCTCCGAATCCACCTCCTTCCGAATCTACCACCTTCTTCACTTCCAACTCCTCCTATTCCTTCCTTTCTTCCCCTCCCCCTCCTCCTCCCTCCACTTCTCCTGCTGCTCTTCCTCCCTCTCCTCTTTGCTATCCCGTGGTTCTGAAGTAGTCCACTAGGGACCAGACTATGGACGGTCAAATGGGTCTCGGTACCAGGTCACAGTCCAGGTAGAATCCAGTCTACAGATATTCCTCTCACCGAAAAACACTACTGCTCTCGGAACTGGAAATTAACGTGTGTATCTACTTTAGCACATCACAAACAACACAAAAAAACATTAAAATTCGCCATCGAAAAATCACAGGTGTGGAGTAATTAGCGTTGCAAAATATTAGATTTTCCAAGAGTCATTAGGACAAGTAATTACCAAAAATTTTAACTTTTTTATCACAGATCCTTAATCAAGTTGTCGAGAACTACCTGACTGAGATTTTGAGCAAAATTAAATCTTACGAGAAATTTCAGCCAAAGGAAACACTAAGCGGTTAAGTCTTGCAGTTTAAGCCGTAAAATTTAGCTTTGCTCAAATCTTAGTATAGGCAGTCCTTGGCACGCTGATTAAACTAACCCACCGTATCATTAGTACTGAGGCGGATTAGGTTCAGTTCCAAAACCTAATGGGTAAGCTATGTTACGTTATATGTGATCTTATATGTTATATGTTATGTTATATTATGTTTGTTATGTAGTGTTATGTGTTGTGTGTTATGTTATGTTATGTTATGTTATATGATGTTATATGATGTGCTGTGTTGTGTTGTGTTGTGTTGTGCTGTGCTGTGTCGTGTTGTGTTGTGTTTGTTAGGTTATGTTTGTTAGGTTAGGTTAGGTTAGGTTAGGTTAGGTTAGGTTAGGTTAGGGTCCAGTAAGAATGGGAGCTTTTACCGGACAATCCATCACTCGCTCCAATATACTGTATAGGACACAAACATATTTCAGTCACTGGTGTAATAAAATATTTTAGTCAACTCCATAAATGAAATAGTTTAGTGTCTAACAACCACCACCACACACCAACCACTCCTACCACCGCTACCAACCACTACCACACACCAACCACTCCTACCACCACTACCAACCACCATCACACACCAACACACACCAACCATACCTACCACCACTACCAACGACCACCACACACCAACCACGTCTACCACCACTACCAACTACCATCAAACACGCATACCAACCACGCCTACCACCACTACCACCAATACTACCATCAATTCCACAACACTATTACCAACTCCACCATGATCATACTCATAAACCACCACCACAACTACTACACCACCTATTACCACCATCAACCACCTGCAACAACCATTACCATCATCGAACGTGTAGATTAAGGACAATATCTCTCTTGTTTACATAACTCGTAAATCAAGTTAGTGTAGATGACCGAGTTAGTAGTTTACGGTTACAAGCCTCCGTCAGTGTTCCCTTCACTATAGCCAGATAAAAAAAAACACACCCTAAAAGGAATTATGGCTCTGCATGCGGACTTGGCAACAATGATTTTATCGTTTCGTGGTCCCTGCCTGCTATAGAGAGAGGCTTTGTGGTCTGATAATAACTGTGCCACTCTGTAGTTGACTTTAGTGTGTGGCATATAAGAGTTTACAGCCACGTTGGGTTAATATATAAGATTTATATATATATATAAGTTTTGTATACATCTGTGATAAAGTGGTATACATATAAAAAATATACACAGTACGCCCTATAATGTATAGACGGTGTACTGTACTTGTGTATGTTTATGTATGTATATTACTTTGTCACAGATGTATAGATACGTTATAGATTTATACACATACAACCCATACATTATACATCAATAGATATACTGTATGTATAACTAGAGTGGGATCAAACCAAGCCCTTCTGCTTACCATTCATACAACATCTGACTTACAAACACATAAGTAGATATTAACATGTCACACACACACACACACACACACACACACACACACACACACACACACACACACACACACACACACACACACACACACTATTCATCACGGTCATTTGCCTCCGTCATCATTATCATGAATATTAAACAAAACAAAAATAGAGTTTATTTCCAGCTTTTTTTTGTTATTTCATATGAAGACATTATTATTTTTACTATTATTATTATTATTATTATTATTATTATTATTGTTGTTGTTGTTGTTGTTGTTGTTGTTGTTGTTGTTGTTGTTGTTGTTGTTGTTGTTGTTGTTGTTGTTGTTGTTGTTGTTTTGTTGTTGTTTTGTTGTTGTTGTTGTTGTTTTGTTATTGTTGATGTTGTTTTGTTTTGCTGTTGTTTTGCTTTTGTTGTTGTTGCTGTTGTTGTTGTCGTTAATGTTGTTTTTGTTATTTTTTTTATTTTCTAACAGGAATAATATCAAAGAAACTAAAAAAAAAAGTAACAATTATGAATTAGAGAGAACTGAATATAAACTGAAAATATTACTGAAGGAATTTTATAAAATGTTTTTAAAATAATATGGACTTTTTTTGCAACCTGGATTTAATTTTTTTTATGAGTTTTATGCTACACCTTTTTATAGATAGGTAGATAGACTGATAAACAAATAAACATATGGGATAGATGGATAGATAATTAAATAGGTAGACATAGATAACAAGGACATAAAATACGAGAGAAAAATAAAGAAACGATAAATGGACAAAATATATTTAATAGAAGAATAAAATAATTATAATTTAATAAAAGAAGAAAATACATTAAAAAAATTGGATAAAACATAAAAAGTTAAATAAGAAAATAAAAGAACAGAATAGCAAAATAAACGAATGATATTAAACAAGTAGAAACTCAAGAATATCCTCCATTAAAAAGACAAACATATTAAAATGATTTCAATATACCACTTCCTCATCTCTGCCTTTAGGATAGAGAGGGGAATAATAATGTATACAAAAATCTTATCATTCAATTAAACTTATCTGCCCTGACCGAAGGTGAAAGAATAAAGGAAATTAAAGATGATATAAATTAATGAAGAAAATGTTGGTTAATTGTTGTTTTTTATGGTATGTGGTAGTGTATGAGGATATGTGGTATTGTGTGGTAGTGTGTGGTGGTGGTGTGTGGTATGTGGTAGTGTGTGGTGGTGTGTGGTATGTGATGCTGTGTGGTGGTGTGTGTGGTTATGTGGTAGTATGTGGTATGTGGTGTGTGAGGATAGGTGGTAGTGTGTAGTGGTGGTATGTGGTGTTATGTGGTATGTGGTGGTGTTATGTGGTATGTGGTGGTGTGTGGTATGTGCTAGTGTGTGGTGGTGTGTGATATTTGATGGTATGTGGTATTGTGTGGTATGTGGTAGTGCGTAGTGGTGGTGTGTGTGTGTGTGTGTGTGTGGTATGTGGTATTGTATGGTATGTGGTGGTGTGTGATATTGATGAAGTAGTGATTACGTTAATGTGTTGTGCTTGAGGTGTGTTGCAGTTGATCTCTCTCTCTCTCTCTCTCTCTCTCTCTCTCTCTCTCTCTCTCTCTCTCTCTCTTTTCGACATTTCCAGGAAAGCTTCATTATTAAATTGTAGCCTCATGAATAAGTTAATTTGATTCATCATTTCAGCTCCTCTAACAAATAAAATTGGTCCCAGTCCTACCAAGGTTAGGTTAGGTTAGGTTAGGTTAGGTTAGGTTAGGTTAGGTTAGGTTAGGTTAGGTTAGGTTAGGTTAGGTTAGGTTAGATCAAAATGGGACCTACTGAAACAATGCCTATTAAGACTGTGGCCCATTTAATCAATCCCCTTCAATCACTACCCAATTTTTTTTTAGTAAATGTAAATATACAAACGAGTGAAATTTATCATATTTTACTCTATTAAAAATAAGATATATTTACTGGGTCGGAAATAATGATGGAACTAAATGTACAGAAATTAAATCAAGTGAGAAAATTTGCATAATATCCTAATGCAAATTTAAGTATAAAGGGGTGATTATAAGATGATAAAGAAGAGGAAGAGGAGAGACGTTAGTAATGGATGGAAGAGAGATAATAGGCAAGGCACGAAAAAAAGAGGAGAAATATAGAATTGAGAGAAAGAGAGAGAGAGAGAGAGAGAAGAGGGTGGAATTCAATAAGAAGAGAGAAAGAGAGAATGAGAGGAGGATAACAAAGGAAGGAGGGAAGGAAAGAGAGAGGTGATAAAGTGAGAGTTCAGGTAAACATAATGAGAACCCTTCTATCTTATTAATCTTCCTACCTTTACCTGTCCGACAACACGAAGGAGGGAAGAAACAAGTATGAGAAGAGTAAGAGAAGGAGGAGGAGGAGAAGGAAGATCAGAAGGAAGAGGATGAAGGGGAAGAAGATAAAGTAGAAAATGAAGAATAAGAAGGTTGATGAAGGAGGTGAAGGAGGGGAGAACAAAAGAGAGAGAGAGAGAGAGGGGGAGGGAACGAAGAGAGGAGGGATGGTGACAACTTTTCCGCCTTGTTAGTCTTGTTAGTTTCAATTTGTCGTAAATCAAGGAGAGAGAGGAGAGAGGGAGAGAGGGCAGAGAGAGAGAGAGAGAGAGAGAGAGAGAGAGAGAGAGAGAGAGAGAGAAGGGGGGGGAAGAGAGGTGGAAGGGGTGAAACAGGAAGGGATGGGGAATAGATAGAAGAGAAAGAGAAGGAAGGGAAGGAGAGAAGGGGAAGAAGAGATGAGAGAGAAAATGGAAGAAGCAGAGAGAATAGGAGGAGGAGAGAAGGTCAGAAGACATAGAAAGGAAAGAGAGGAAGTAGAAGGAGAAGGAAATGAGACTATGGACCATAAAGGAGGAAGAAGAAATGAATGAAGAGAGGAAGACAGAAAAAGGAAGAAGGAAGGGAGAGAGGACTGAGGACAGGAGTCAGGAGAAAAAAAATAGAGAACGAAAAGGAAATAAGAGAGGAGTAAACGAGAAAGAGAGATGAGAAAGGAGGAAGGAAGGAAGGAGGGAGGAATGTCGTAAAAGAGAGTGAGGTGAAGGGAGGGAAGAGGGGTAAGCACGGATGGAGGGATGGAGGGGATGTGGAGGGGAGGGAGGGAGGGAGGGAGGAGGGATTGGAGGGAAGGAAGGAGGAGTAGGGAAGGAGGAGGGGTAGAGATGGATGATGATGATGATGGAGGGAGGGAGTCTTTGATAAATGACTAGGGTTGAGGGTCATTTGTACACAAGTCTAGCGTCTGGGCTCATCACACACATTCCTCCCGGTGTGTTCACGTCTACGCAAATGTATTAGTCAACCTTACCTCCATTTCTTAAAGGTACGATAGAAAACGCTCTTCCATTTGTCATGTGTTACCTTAACAAACCCACATTTATCATAGTCACTGTGAGACTGTGATGTTTGAATAGAAGAACGACTAAAAAATGTATTGAAACCCACACGACGGAATTTGATGTTTTTGTTTTTTTAGTAAACATTTATGAGTTATCGTTTATGTTACTAGAATTAATGGTGTGAGATCATAAATGGTTGAAACAAGACTTTTAAATAACCTCAATATTTCAAAAACAATAAATGATCCAATAATATATATAAAAAAACCCAGGAGATTATAGTTCTTTTATTTCAAGCGTTTTGACTACTTTTGAAAACACTGAAACAAACAAATAATTGACTGTTGTGGTTGTATAGAAATTAATCCGGCTAGAATGGAACGATTCGGTCGGATTCCTGAGTCATCGATTTATTTCTGGTTTGGTGAAGCATTTGTCCTGGTGTGTGTCTGGCCTATAATTTATCACGCTCATATTTCACGGATGAGGCTCCGAGCTCCAGGGATTGAAGCTTTCGTTTTGTGATTGTAGGTTCCTAGGACTCTCTCTCTCTCTCTCTCTCTCTCTCTCTCTCTCTCTCTCTCTCTCTCAATGAAAAATAAAATGTGGATGTTAAGAAGAAAACGGGAAACGTGTCGCCGGCTGGTGAAATCTCGTGTGTGTGTGTGTGTGTGTGTGTTTCTAAGTCTATATACGGTATGAGTATCATTTATCATCTGGAGTACAACATACTATCTTTATTATTGTTTTGGACGCCGTCAGCTATTTACAACCAGGCCCCCTTCCTCCACGTCACCCCCAGCCAACCATCCACCAACCTTCCCCGCCAGCCCATCGAGTAAACACAAACCACCCAGATGGCAACACTTAGATCGCGTTTTCTACGATCTCAGGGAAGACGTTTTCTTTTTTCTTTCTTCGAATATTTGCTTATTTTTGCCCTGGAAGAAAGGAAATAAAGAACCAGTGAGAGTATTTGGGTACGGTTTATGTAGAGAAAGGTAAGATATAAAATAATAGAGAAAGAGAGAAAGAGAGAGAGAGAGAGAGAGAGAGAGAGAGACAGAGAGAGAGAGACAGAGAGAGAGAGAGAGAGAGAGAGAGAGAGAGTGTGTGATATGATAGGGATCCGTTCATTCATAAATATGTATGTATGTACACGCATATATTCATAAATTCCTACATACATAAATAAATACATACATAAATACGTGCATACATACATAGAGAAATTGAGTAAAGGAAAGGAAGAAAAATATGAAGAATAAAGATGAAAGAGGTACATAGAGAGAAATAGATAGATAGACAGATGTAAATAAATGGATAAATATTTGATAAAAAAGTTAGTTAAAAACAAAAACACAGATAAGAGAATAAACGAAAAAATGTGTAAAAACCAAGAGAGACAAAATATACTAACAGACTGAGAGAGAGAAAAGCGCCCATCACTCAATATATCAGGGTTAGGTTAGATTAGGTTTCATTAAAGATACCTTAAGAGATAAAAATAATCACTAGTTCATCAAAGTCTTTCCGCTTATGTGTTTGTTTATTTACCTTATTTCTCTCTCTCTCTCCACAATGGCTTTATCATATAACTCCACCAACTTTGAATTAAAATGATTATCGGGATAATTTTTTGGGGGGAGGTCCTGGAAGACTTATTATAAAAAATCTTAATAATCATTTATATGAGAAAATGTTGATTACATTTAACAGGTTTACTGAGGATTAAAAAAAATTAATTACTTGCCATTAGTTTAGAATATAATACCTGTCATTTTTTTGTGAATAATGAACGTATATAATTTTTCCTATGTTGCTGAATAGGTGATCCATCTCTGTTTGTCTGTCTCTATATATATATATATATATATATGATTTTGGTTATATTGTTTCAGGGGGTTGTGGTTGTACTGACTCAGGGGGTTGTGATTGTCCTGACTCAGGGGGTCGTAGATTTTATTGGCTCAGGCGGTTGTGATTGTACTGACTCAGGGGGTTGTGATTGTCCTGACTCAGGGGGTCGTAGATTTTATTGGCTCAGGGGGTTATGGTTGTATTGCCTCAGGGATTGTAATTGAATTGACTCAGGGGTTGTAATTGAATTGACTCTCAGGGGGTTGTGATTGTCCTGACTCAGGGGGTCGTAGATTTTATTGGCTCAGGCGGTTGTGATTGTACTGACTCAGGGGGTTGTGATTGTCCTGACTCAGGGGGTCGTAGATTTTATTGGCTCAGGGGGTTATGGTTGTATTGCCTCAGGGATTGTAATTGAATTGACTCAGGGGTTGTAATTGAATTGACTCAGGGGTTGTAATTGAATTGACAAAGGGGTTGTAATTGTATTGACTCAGGGGGTTGTGATTGTATTGTGTCAAGAGGCCAGTTGAAGCCATCTTACCCTCCCCTTAAAAGCACAGTGGATGTTCCCAACTGAACCAACAGACGGAAGTTGTACTCCAGATGAAAGACGACAAAAACACAAGACTGCGGTGCGTGAGGGAACAGCTGAGAGAGAGAGAGAGAGAGAGAGAGAGAGAGAGAGAGAGAGAGAGAGAGAGTTTAGAGGGGTGGCTAAAAAGAAAATGAAAAAATAAATATTAATTTAACAGAGAGAGAGAAAAGGAGACTATGAATGAGAAAGAATGAAAGAAGAAAGGGGAGAAAAATTTGAAAATGGAATAAAAGAAAGTAAAAGAGAAAGGGAAATGAAAAGATGTGAAATTCCCCACATGGACTACCAGTCACCCACTGAAATGTCCTGAAATAAAAGATAGTTTGGCGCCCCAGAAAAAAAATATATACAGCAACGTACCAAATCCGAAACACAATTTGAAAAGTATGAAGGGAAGAACAAAGGAAGAAGAGGGAAGAGGAAGAGCTTCATGTATACATGTATACAGTGTACAGTATATATATATATATATATATATATATATATATATATATATATATATATATATATATATATATATATATATATATATATATATATATATATATATATATATATAATCTCAATAAATAAACATAAATAAACAAATATAAGAAAACGTAAAATGGTCCTTTCCCAAAAAACTACAGAAAACGGGAGGAGAATGCTGCCATCTGGGTGGGTTGTTTTCACCCATAGTGTCAGCTGAGGTTCTACAAAAAAATTCTCCCAATTTAAGGTGGAAGAAAAGTTGAACACGAGCGAGTTTATTACGAGGGAGTGAACCAGTGACAACGGAGGCCGTCTAGCTGTGTGGAGAAGGGGAACCAGGGATGAAGGGTGGAGAGTGAAGGAAGGGGAAAGAGGAAGAGGGAGAAAGGGAAAGAAAGAGGGGAAAAGAATAGGTCTGTGAAAAGACAGAGAGAGAGAGAGAGAGAGAGAGAGAGAGAGAGAGAGAGAGAAGGTGTGTGTGTGTGTGTGTGTGTGTGTGTAAGGAAGAGACAGAGAAAGAGAGAATAAAGAGAGAAGAAAAAAATAGATAGGCGTGGGATGAAAGGTGGAGAGTGAAGGGGGGAAGAATAAGAGGGGGAAAGAGAGAGAAAGATAAAAAAGGAAGAGTAAAAGGATAGTGAGGAGGACAGAGAGAGAGAGAGAGAGAGTTAAATATGGTACCACAGATATGATAAAATAAACAATTAACAAGAAAAATTATACACAAAAAACTAAAGAAAAAAGAGACATAAATACAATGAAACAGAGATACAAATAGAGACAAAGAAGCAAGAGTCGTGCACCGTAACACTAAAATATTAACAAAGAAAGACAAGATACTGACAAGCCAACATGACCCCACTCTAACTCCCCTGATATTCTTTTTGTGTGAGGCAGGACAACTGTGATGGAGAGAGGGATAAAATATTTAGTACTGTTAACTATATGTAGAAAGAGTGTTATGGTAAAGCTACACGTCTAGAAAACACGATAGATAATAGATGAGATTATGAGTCTAGGAATGTATGACAGACAGACAGACAGACAGACAAAAAGTATGGACAATCGGAAACTTGTATAAAGATAATCAAAAAGACAAGAAGAGAAACGTAGACGAAATAAATGAAGAAGTGACATAAAGTTCTAACTCATATCAAACAGCTGCTGAAGACAGGAACATCGTTAAGTAATTATTCTCTTTATTATTATTATATTATTATTATTATTATTATTAATGTATTTCACCTATGTAAGTCCTTCAATATCCACTATATAATATATGAAACTCGCCTGACATATATTGCCATTAATCTCATCAGTGTTACCTCGCATCACCACATACTGTATATTACCCAGTTCACTGTCTGCGTTATTTACATTATCATCTATCTCTGTTCAGTAAGTCGGGAGGTTAGTTCTCTGTTGTATAGTGCTGGCAGGTACTAGGTATATACAGGCCCTTGAACCTCTCTGGGCATGTTGCAGTGTTAGTCTAGTGTGAACTTTAAAAACAGTTCACACTCGTGGCTGTCACAACATTCGGTGGTAGTTGTCTGCCTGAGTCCACACCTCGATGGGGAGTGTCCGTTGTTTTTCAAGGGTTCAGGATTTTCACACTTTTAGGCTAATAGTTGTATTCAGGGGAGCGTGATTTAAAAAGATAGAGTCGACGAGGTGTGTTGGGTACAGATTGGAAAATGGGAGTCGTAGGTGGTTGTGATGGTGACTGGTCGTAATGTTCCCAAACCTAACCGAATCATTCAAATTTACAGTAATCACCAATCATTATGATCTCAAACTTCAAGGCGATACAGTCCTAATTGGGCTTTAATTCTGATGGAGTTCCAAATCAAATATTTACATTAGGTCGACCTGCAGCCTGGTGATGGTAGGGGGAAATCTAGTTTGAAAAGTTGAGGTGACGAGGTGTTGAGTCGAGGCTGGAAATTGGGTGCAAGGGTTGGTGGTGATGACTGGGGCGTCGACGATACGCTGCTGTTATTGCCTGAAGTGATTAGTTCATGGGGCTGGACTACAAAACAGAGGGAGGACAGGTGGCTGACAGCTCACATACACCTAACGACAGGTATCATGAGAGTCATCCACCCACACACACACACACACCTGAACAAATTAACAGAGATAAAACAATCCATTATAAGCATTGACAGCCATAAAAAAGCTATACGGAAGAAATAAAATTGACTGTTCTTAATGTATTAGACTGAGAAGTAGGAGGTGATACAAAAGCAATGTGGAAATGTTAGTAAGATCATGTGGATTACGTATACTGCGGGATGTTGAGTGAGGGCTTGTAAATAACGATGTATGATGGTACTAAGACGACGATTGAAGACCATAAGAGAGCAGGTAGGATAAACACTGTTCTTATCGAGGTTTTTTTTTACCTGTTTTCATCTCGCTCTAAGCTGTATCTGTATGACCTTGATGATCATACTCACACACACACACACACACACACACACACACAGGCAAAGACAATAACAGTCCTCAACACTTCCTATCGTTCAACATTTCAACAACAGTAAAAAAAAAAGTTTTGCATAGAGTCACTTTACTCAATAGACTTCAAAATCGCCAGAGTTTTTAATAGTTCGAAAATGTTCCATAAAAATCTGACAAAAGTGAAGGTGTGAAGAGGAATTTATTCAGCCATTAACGAAAATTTAGGGTGGTTCATTGGTTTTAAAAGAGCAAACACACACACACACACAAACACCCATTATATATATACAGTGTGTGTGTGTGTGTGTGTGTGTGTGTGTGTGTGTGTGTGTGTGTGTGTGTGTGTGTGTGTGTGTATATGTGTGTGTGGTATTTGTGTCCCTCTTTATTCAGGTTTTTGTGTGGACGTTGAATATACATGTGACGAGTGAACGGGAAATATAATGAATTGACTCCATTCTCTTTGTTTACTATTCTCGCTTTTTGTTTCTTTATATTCTGAGATGAATGAAAAATATCAGAGAAAAAAAAAACATTTTCATTAACCTATTTATCTTTCTACTTGTGTATACTTATATCTCTATCTCTCTCTACAGTTATTAACCCATGGGAAAGATATCAGGTGTAACTGTCTGCCTGTCTGTCTGTCTGTCTGTCTGTCTGTCTGTGTGTCCCCTTTCAAAACCCATCAAAAGCAAAAAATTAAAAAGAACAGCTTCCCATGGCATTTGCTTTTAAGCCCGTCCCAACGAAGTTTGCAAGACTCATTATCAATTTTACCTACAGCGCCTCCCAACCTTGGCTTTACCCAGGGAAAGATTCACCTATCTAGACCGTGGCAGCGTTCCAATCACCTCCTTCCTTTACATTCTCACCGACCCACTGAGATATCGAAGAGAAGTAGACCTGTGTTGCCATTAATTGGGATGAAATGGGAT
>NW_024741886.1:157500-185000 GCF_018991925.1 Homarus americanus | reverse complement strand
GACACCACAAAACTAATTCTATTTATTTTTCGAGGCAAGAGTATGCCACAGAGTCCCCCTGAGAGTGTCGCTTGGTCGATGATCTACTGTGTTAGGGACGGAGTGTTGAGCCGTACAGGAGCTGGGGGTGAAGGTCCCTCTGGTGCGGACGAGTATTTCATTTTTCAGATCATTACCGGTGAATGAGATGACGGTGGCGGCAGGTGATGGTCGTGATTTTATTGAGAGCGTTTAGTGGTGTGTTCCCGCTGCTGCCACACAACACAAAAAGTTACTGAATCGAGCTGCAATTTTATCTCTACTTTAGTCATTGTGGGTCTGTTTAGTGATACACTACATACGAGTAACAGTAGTTATATATATATATATATATATATATATATATATATATATATATATTCATGTAGATCCACAATGAAAACGTGGATAAATAGTTTGAGCACCCTTGCAAGACATTCAGACGAAAGCTAAGGTGCTCCATTGTTTTCCCTGTGTGATTTTATCATATATATATATATATATATATATATATATATATATATATATATATATATATATATATATATATATATATATATATATATATATATATATATATATATTGGGTGAATTTTTTATTCAACTTGACTTCCTCAATATTTCAGCTGCGTCTGAAGCTGTGATGCCTCACTTGGTTTCTGATTCACTCACTTCATGACGGAGACAAAATTTCAGGGACCCAAAATTTCAATCACTGACGGAGATACAATATTAATAATTCACACACTCACTCACTCACTGACGGAGAAAATCACCACTAATACACACATTCTCAAACGTAGCAAAAAATTACTATGTGATGTGAATAATTCTAACTTGTTTTAATATATCAGTGAACATTACTAACATACATACGTCCCATGGAACAATTGTTTTCTGTACAGTTAAAAATGCCAAGAAATGCTATTTTGTCATAATATACGCTGATTGGTCAATCTACATGTCGTCATTGCTACCAGCGTTCTGATTAGTTCCCTGCACGAAAACATTCCTAAAATCCTTCCATTGGTTGGTCCGCACCGTGAGTCAACACAGATTGCCTCGCCATCTCGCGTGTTAATCGTAAATTTTTCCTTCCATATTTGTCACTGGAGGCAGAAACTGGCAAAAAGGAAAACATATAATTCACCCTGCACTATAAATATATTTAACATGACCTCAGTTTATCCAGGCGATATCCCAAAATAAGCGAGGGAAAAAAAAAGACACCGCCATTGGCAACACTTTGTGACGTCAGACGAAATAATCCAATCAGAGTGCTTGAACTCATAATAGTGAACTACCTCTCTTCTTAAATGACGGGGACAAAGTGTAAGTCAGGTGTGTTGACTAATAAACATGCAAAAGAAAGAATGAGAAAATAAATAAATAAATAAATAAATAAATAAATAAATAAATAAATAACATTTCTTCTCATGGTTTTATCTAATTTATCTTAATGTATTCTATAAACAAATCACCAATAATACCTGTCACTACAACACGATCTTGTACTTCAACAACCATGATATCAATCCCCGTGTCTAATCATCATCAACGTGTTCCATTATCCCTTTTATTGGCTCGTGAAGACTATTTTTATCTCCTTTTTTCGCCTGTATCATCACTAACGTCAAAAGTTACTGTAATATTTTTCTGTTGTAAGGTACAAAATGAGTTTAGCTTCATTACAAACAAAATAGTTGGGGGGGGGGTTGTTTTTTTTCCACTCACATGTGTAGACAGTAAGTGGATCTATGTATCTTTTCGTTAAATTCTTTCTATCGCTTTTTTCGGGGGAGATATTTTTTTTTATATATCGATTGACACACTAGTTTTCTCTTCCTCCCTCCATCCCTCTTCCCCACCTCTCCACCTCTTCTAAATTAATAATCACCTAAACACCAGCAGAAATAAATATAACAAAAATCGCCTTAGCTGAAGTTCGTGACATTTCAAGACAGTATTTTCTATATCAACAATTCACAGGTGTGGTATTTACAATCAGAATACCCGAAACACAATTGGTCTGGTGCTGTACAAAGTGAAGAACAGTTGTATCAAGGAAAGACTCAACTGGATCCTACGAGACAAGAATAGACCCAGAGAAAAAACCATGAATCTATCAGGTGGAGAGATGAACTTCCACTGAAGGTTCACAGACTACATAACAAAAAATATATATTAATTGGGGTCTATAAGGTCATGTTTTTATTGTGCGTGTGTTTTTTTTTTTATTTGTTATATATTTATCAAGTTGTGTGTTTGTTGGTAAGATTAGAATACAATCCATATTAATGGTGTGTGTGTGTGTGTGTGTGTGTGTGTGTGTGTAAGAAGAACATTTATCTCTTTTTGTTAATTATATTGTATGTGGTTCAAACACAGTATAGTACCGTACCTATACTTTAACTACATGAGTCTGACATCAAAGGAACCAACCATCTGATCTATGCATTATTAATATCTGATAATGGATAATGACTCACGCTTCATTATGAATTCAAAGGAAGTTTATGTGTCGAATCATCATACTATTAAATGAACAAAGCCTCTATCTTTTTCGCAGATCACACTTCATTTTTTTACGAATATTTATCATTAAGGACATTCTGTGTGATATGATTTAATAATGATCATCAAAATTCAGTCTCAAGAAAACTAGCCATACTTCTCAGCGTATATTAAACTGTCAAGTAAAAGTCCTTTATCCGCCGAGGCCCGAGACTCCTTACACAAGTGTCTAATGAACTTTATACGAAACGAAGACGAACGCAAAAGTAAAACATTAAAATTCAGCAACAGTTCAAGAGAAAAATGCATCATCACCATTTATTTTCCTCGGCAAAGCGCCTCTGTATATTGAATTTTGATGTAACGAAATTTGCTCCAGACGAGCGGGGTACAAAATACGCTGTTAGCATAACTACATTACGACCTTGTTATACACCCTGGGGCGAGAAAGCAATCTTGCAATCTTTTTCTTCTTATGAAATTGACGAATTTTTATATGCATGACGATGGAGAAATTTCGAAACATAAAAGTTACTCGGTGATTTTAATGGCTCAAAAATTATCATATCATCATGTTAATGCTGAGAGATAGATATTTTTTCCTGACGTGATGTAGTTCTTTGAGTGTAAATTATTTTGAAAATGTTGTACAATTTGCAAACTCTTTTACCATACAACGTAAATATATAACCAGATGACCATCGCCGGAGTTCATTATCTGTGAAGAATTGGCCTTAATATTTGTAACTACCTTGAGTGATTGTATACCTACCCTTAACAATAGATTAACTTAACTTACTCCTAAAATAAACCAGCTTAACCTAACCTACCCTAAACATAGATCAAATTAACCTTCTCCTAACAAAGCCTAACTTAAGCTACCCCCAAATATAAGCTGGCGTAACCTCACCAAACCCACAGTCTTAAGAAGAAAATGAAGGTTCACGATATCGGATTATGGCTTTATCCAGTATAAACTTAACTGATTGTAACGCCCTTCACACACGCCCTTCCCTTTCTTTCCCTCCCTATCCCTAAACCCTCTCTCCCTTCTTCTCTCTTCCCACACCTAACCTTTCTCCTTCTCTTGCTCCTACTCCTTCCATCTTACTCCTCCATCTCCTCCCAATCTCCCACATTTCTCACCAAACATTACCCCCCCCCCCTGACCTCCACTACCACCATCATCGTATTAAGTTCATCCTGACCACAAGTTGGGACAATAGCCAAGAGCTAATCTAACCTATTGCCCTCCTTGCTGCTCTGGTACGAGGAGCCTTCTATGTCTCAGTCTCTGTCTACTATGTCTGTTTCCCTGTGTATGTTTAATATGGTTATTTCTGTGTCTGTGTTTACCAAGTCTTTTTTGTCAATGCAAATTTTGTCTATTTTTTTTGTATATATTTTCCTGTCTATGATATATACCTGTGTCTATGTATGCAATCTATTTCTATGCTAGTGTTTATATTTGACAATGAAGGGGTCTTGGGTCACAACATATTGTTTTGGTGTGGGTCGCCGCTACCCTGGGAGACTGCCTCGTTTTATGAGATTCTCCGCCGACCTCGCCTTTGATCTTCCTCCCTATTTTTCATTTCTGTCCTTTGTCTTTTGCAGGTTAAATAGTAAAATCAGATAAGGGAAACAAGATGAAAAATGAATCAGATTGGACGCTCTTTGCTGTGTATGTTGACGAAAGGAGAATATGTAATATTTCGTTTGTTGATGTTTCACGGTGACTCGACTGCCAGGGATTATTATGCATTGTTCACTACGTCTTAGTCACCACAATAAGGTCCTTTTATTGAGTTAGAATGAGCCTTTATATACCTAATTATTAACAAAACAAACTTTAGGGGATATTTACCAAGCGGTACAGTTACTTTCTGTGCTTTTTTTAATTTATATATATATTTCTCGTCTTCTGTTACATGTTCTTAATAGTTTTCCTCATTCATGTTACTTTATTCTTCACTATTGTTCAGTATTGTGATATATTTTAACGAGTACATATGTCATATGCTTTTTTTTTTGTTCCAATTTATATGTATTTTTCCCGCTCGTGGTATAAAATGTGTATACCTGTATTATCGCATACTTGATGGTTATAGAAAACACTTCAGAGTGATATCATGTTGTCGGCGAGAGAAGCAAAAAACTATAAATTAACGTAGCGTTTTGACTGTACTCCTTCCCAGTATTTTCTCTGTATAAACTAATGTCATAAAACACCAAGTAAAGAGGATCAGAAATTTTACACCAGACATCATTAAAACACCCCCCAAGAAAAAAAAATTATAAGAAAAAATAAATAAAATAAAATAAACAATAAAATACATAAACCAAGGATACTTTTACCTATTTCACCTCAGTTAATCATACCTTATAAAATCAATCTATTAATACCCTTATCAATGTTAATTTAAAGAATACATTACTATATCATCATCCTATAATATTCTACCACAAAGTCTTATGAACTATCTCACTGTAAAGCATTATGAATCATTATAAATCTTGCCCCAGTTATTGTGTGTGTGTTGATGAAGTGGTGTAGTTATCCCCGGGGTATGTGGCAGTAATAAGAGTCGAGTTAGTTTGAGCGTAATTGTCAGTTTTTGTTGTGGTGGGTAAGAATGCCTCAAGATATATCCGTCTTACGTGATTGATAATTTAGTTTTGTTATTATTATTATTAGTAGTAGTAGTAGTAGTAGTAGTGGTGGTGGTGGTGGTGGTGGTGGTGGTGGTGGTGGTGGTGGTGGTGGTGGTGGTGGTGGTGGCGGTGGCGGTGGGTGGTGGGTGGTGGTGGTGGTGGTGGTGGTGGTGGTGGTGTGCGGCGGTGCGGCGGCGGCGGCGGCGGCGGTGGTGGTGGTAGTAGTGACATTATAATCCTCACCATCATCATTATTATCATTATCAGTATTACGAATCATCATAATCAAATCATCACCATTATCACCATCATTAATCATCATCACAGCCCCCTCACCCCACGTATGGCTGTGACCTTTCCAAGCAACGAGCGGATACTCTAGGGTGGTGGTGGTGGTGGTCATGGCGGGTGACTTTCAGCAACCCAGAGAGCATGGGTTCGAGCCCTCATCTCCCACCCCCACCCCTCCTCCTAGAAAACTATGTCGCCGAAATGGGAAGAACGAGGGATCATTAGTATCAAACCTGTCGACTTTCATATTTTTTTAGGGGGGAGGGGAAGGGGATGGGAGGGGTGGAGGAGGGGGTGGGGGGTGGGAGGGAGGGGTGGGGGGTGGGAGGGGAGGGGGATGAGAAAGGGAGGGGTAAGAGGAGGAGGAGGAGGAAAAATGGAGGAGAGGGGAAAGGAGAGGAAATGAGGAGAGGAAGATGGAGGAGGAGGAAGGAAGGAGAGGGAAGTGGGGGTAAGGGAAAGGGAGGCGAAAGAGAAGAGGAGGAGAGAGGATGAGGATATGAAGGACGAAGGGAAAGGAAGGTTGATTAAGAGAGAGAGAGAGAGAGAGGGGGGACATTGCTGAAGGTTTTCAACTTGTGTTTTTGTGTCACTATAGAGATGAAGAAAGATGACGCGTTTAGCTGTCTCTCCCATCTCTTGATTTTCAATCCTTTCGTCTCTCTCTCTCTCTCTCTCTCTCTCTCTCTCTCTCTCTCTCTATTCATGTATCTTAAGCTTTACCTATTTATTCTATTATATTTTCTCTTTTCTATTTGTCTCATTAAAATTAATGCTATTTTCATTATTATTATTATTATTATTATTATTAGTGTTGTTATTTTGATGTTTTTGTTGTTCTTGTTGTTTTTGTTTTTGTTCTTTTTCTTCTTGTCCTTGTTCTTGTTCTTGTTCTTCCCTTTTAATCTCCTCCTACTATGCTTCTTCCTCTTCTTTTCTCTTTTTATCTAATTTTTTTTTCATCCTCTCCCTTTTCCTCTCCTATCCTTTCCACTTCTCCCATTTCTTCCTCATCCTCCTCCTCCTCCTCTCTCTCTCTTTATCTTCTTCATCCCTTTCCTCTTTTCTTTCTTCTCCTTCACCAATCAATCTCCTCCTCCCCTTTTCCTCTTCCGTTACATCATCTTCCTCTCCTCTTAATTCATGTTCCTCCCCTTCTCCTTATTCCTCCTCTTCTACCTTGTTCTCATCTTTTACTTCTCTTTCATCCTTCTTCTATCCCTTCCTCCTCTTCATTAACTTCTTCCTGCCCTCCTCCCCTGTTGCACCTCTTCTTCTCTATTTCCTTCTTCTTCTTTCCTCATTCTTCATTCTTCTTCATTCTTCATTTTTCATTCGTCTTCTTTATTCTTGTTCTTCATTATTAATTCATTATTCTTCGTTCTTCTTCATTCTTCTTCTTCATTCTTATTCTTCTTCATTCTTCTTCGTTCTTCTTCATTCTTCTTCTTCATTCTTATTCTTCATTCTTATTCTTCTTCATTCTTCATTTTTCATTCCTCTTCCTCTTCTTCTTCATTCTTCATTTTTCATTCTTCATTCTTCTTCTTCATTCTTATTCTTCTTCATTCTTCTTCTTCATTCTTCATTCCTCCTCCTCTTCCTCTTCCTCTTCTTCCCTTCCCTCTCTACGTCTGGCGCCATCAGGTGTAAAAAAAGAATGTTTCATAACCCCTCATATTCTTACCTTTCCTTAATTAGTCTCTTGTGTTCTTCTCTGGTAAAGGTGTTTGCTCTGCCTGATGTTTTCACTCGGAATACTTTCTTTACTTTCTCTACCTAAAACGTTGTCTGTTGTTGTAGCTTGTTTTTTAGCTTTCACTTACTCTGTGTTGTCTGTCTGTGTGTGTGTTTCTGTATCCGTGTGTATGTGTGTGTTGTATGAATCTCTCTCTCTCTCTCTCTCTCTTTTTCATCCCCAGCTCCCTCTCCTTCTTCCATTTTCTTCCACTTCCTCCTTCCTCCTCATAATCCTTCTCCTCCGTCTTGTTTCTCCTCATCATCATCATCACTGTCTCCTCCTACTTCTACTTCTTTCTCCTTCTGATCCTCTTCCATCAACCTCCTCCTTCTCCTCTCCTTGTTTTTCTTTCTCCCCATCCTTCTCCTTCAACTCTTCCTCCATCCTCCTTGTCCTCGCCCTCCTTCTTCTCACCCTCCACCTCTTCCTTCAATCTTCTCCTCCTCTCCCTCCTTCATCTCATCCTACTCCTTCAACTCTTCCTCCAAGTCCAGCCTCCTCGCCCTCTCCCCCTCCCCCCTCCTCCTCTCCCTTCTCCCCCCCTCCTCCACCTCCTGCTTTAGCGTGGGACGGGAGACATTCAATTCCTTGCGGACCACGACGCCATAAATTGACTCAGAAATCACCTGCAGCATTTATTTGGCACTTTCAGAGGGCGTATATATTATGACAGGAGTCGTGGGTAGCAGGCCGACGGTAATACTCAAAGGGGGAGTGGGTGGTGTTGGGTGGTGAGGGGTGGGTGTTAAGGTGGGTGGTGGTGGGTGATGGGGTGCGGTGGGTAGGTGGTGGGGTGCGGTGGGGATGGTTGATGGTGGTAGTTGGTGGGTGGTGGTGGTTAGTGGTAGTAGTGGGTGAAGAGAACGTCACAGCAGCCACTCGTTCCACCTCCAATTGATGGCTTGAATATGGTACGTATCGGACTTGTTTCGGTGTGGTACTTTCAGGACTCTTTGGGAGAATTATGGTAACAGTCGTGAGACGTATTGGACTTGTTAGAGGATAATTTGGACTTGTGAGATTTATATTAACAGCCTTAGGACGCATTGGAGTTGTTAAAGGATATTTTTTTTTTAGTTTTAAGGAAAGAAATAACTATAATAATTTTACGTCCATAGAAGCAAAATAGACTGGAGAGAAAAATAGGAAAAGTTATTCGTGTTCTTTTTCGTAAAGGGATGTGATGTCCCGCTACTAATCTCACGCTGTAACTCACCATAAAATAGCTCCCTTTAATCCAACGTTTAAAAATGGGAGGAGAAAAAAAGATCCCAAGAATATCTCAAACACACGTATTCATCGTTCTCATCTTGGGTCTCATCTTGTGATAATGTAATACGAGCTATATGCATAGGTTAACAACTAAAAGTGTATATATATATAATTTTCTAGCAGGTTAAAATCTTCCACACACACACACACACACACACACACACACATACCTTTTATACAACACTGAAGAAAAATATATAAATTTACTCATTGAAAACATATTTAAAAATGACTTTCAAGCTCAGTAGGAAGATTTTTTTTTTACATATTAATAGATTTATTATACTCAGACACGTAAAGAGGAGTATGGTTCTGACGTTCTCTCTTAAAATGTAAACATATCGGGTGTTCATTTTTTTCCCCCCTGATAAATGTTTCTTTTTGATGTAATGGCTTAGGGACACATCTTTAGTCAGTGGCCAAGACGATGAAAATAATGCCGCCTTAAGTATGTGTGTGTGCGTGTGTGTGTGTGTGTGTGTGTGTGTGTGTGTGTGTGTGTGTGTGTGTGTGTGTGTGTGTGTGTGTGTGTGTGTGTGTGTGTGTGTGTGTGTGTGTGTGTGTGTGTGTGTGTGTGTGTGTGTGTGTGTGTGTGTGTGTGTGTGTGTACATCTAGGAAAGTCCTGTATATTATCAACTGTTTGAAAACTTAATCGCTTGCCTGGTCAAAAATTTATAACTTGTACTCCCGTTTTTAATATCATCTACCACTCAGATCTGGTCCATTATCGAAAGGCTTCTCACTATGGAGGACACGACTGTTTCTACCAAATATGACAGATATATACTTAATATTGCTGACGTTATCGTGTGGACAGGAGAGGGAGGTGGGGACAGTACCTTACAGCTCCGTCATATTCCTATTTCCTCTGTCAGTTTTGAAAAGGAAATCTAACCACAGCGCATAAAACTGACTCCTAATAATGATATGTATTTATTTTTTTTTAATTATAATTCTCTGGGACAAAATACTTGAGTGAGAAGAAGCTTAAAATCACACAATAAATTTGGTTAATTATTGTTCCCTTGCCTGGTGACTGACTGCTGGAGGAAATTAATTAATATATTTATTTATTTATTTATTTATTTATTTATTTATTTCATTGCAGTTCTTAAGGGCTTTTTGCGTAGTGAAAAGTGAAGGGTAGAAATTAGAAGTGGGTGGAATTTACTTACACACACACACACACAAACACAGAGGAAGATCATATTTTACAATTATAAAAAAAAAATCGATGTGTTTGGAGTAAATATACAGGGAAAAGTTGGTCTGTGTGTCTGTCTGGGGATTTCATTACGTCTCTTATTTCCTCGTGTGAATGAAATAACACAGTGTACCTAATTTGAGTGAAATTATTGGGAAAATTTTACATTGTCGTGTAAGTTTATTGGGGAAAATTGGTGTAGTCGTGTACGTTTATTGGGGAAAATTGGGATTTTTGTGTACGTTTATCGGGGAAAATTAGTGTTGTCGTGTACGTTTATTGAGGAAAATTTATGCTATCTTGTTCATACTTGAAATCATAGTATATATATATATTGTTAAGGAAATTAAGTTATCGTGTAATAAAACAGAGAGAGAGAGAGAGAGAGAGTAAGCTGAGAACCAGACGAAAGATACAAAGAGAAAGATAGTCAGAGAAATATATTGGAAGACTAGTGAGAAACCTTAGCTGGAAAGTGAGACCAAGAAAGAAATAAAGAAAAGATAAAACATCGCTGAAGGAGAGAGAGAGAGAGAGAGAGAGAGAGAGAGAGAGAGAGAGAGAGAGAGAGAGAGAGAGACACACAAAACACCAAAAAGCTAACTCCCAGAAAGTAGGAATTTCGAACCAAAAAAAATAAATAAATAAATAAAAAAATGTCTCTCTTCCAGGCCTTTTAACTGGGTGAGGACTAATGCCATTCACGGCCTTTTAACTTTGCTCCCCGACTTTACACATAACTTCTCCTTTTAACTTCTGCTGTTAACTTTGAGTCTCAAAACCTAATTTTAACTTCCCCGAGAATTGTGTCTGCTTCCCAGGCAAGTCTGTGTGAGTGTATGAGGCAATGTGAGAGTGTAGGAGTAAATATGTAGGAGTGAGAGAGGTAGAGAAACGGACGGACGGAGGGACGGACGGACGGACGGAGAGAGAGAGAGAGAGAGAGAGAGAGAGACATTAAAAAACAGAAATAATAAAAAAGAGAAAGAACGAAAGACAGGCATCAATCACAGGCCAATTCTCACACCAATCATCGGAAAAAAAATAAAAAATTAAAAAAACTCCACTTAAATAAAACAATATATCCCTAATTTGTTTTTTTTTTTTGTGAGTAATCGCCTCTACCGTCGTAAAAGTCTTCATTAATCTTTATTACATAATCATAATGTCATTAGTATAGTAAGCTCCATATCCCTTTGTTAATTTATTAGATTTTTTTTTTAGATATTAAGAGACCATTTAATTTTGTGACCTTTCCGTTTTTAACTTTCACTGACTGACTGACTTACTGACTTTGATGGAAGAAATTGTTACTTGACTCACTGAAGGAATTTGTTTTGCGCTCTCTCTCTCTCAGCTCCATTTTCCTTTCTCGCCCTCACTCCTACCCTCCCTCAAGCCTAATTCTCCCTCTTCCTCTCCTACCTATTGCTGCCAACTGGCCATCCACTTTACAAATTGAACTATTTGCCAAACTCACACCTCTGAGACTTGTTGAAGACACTGCCACTGACAGTCTCATCATCACTGACTCCTTATCCTCACTACTTGCTTTTGATACCTTTAACTAGCATACTGCCACCCGCTTGTCTCTGAAGCCAGACACAAGTATATGTCTCTTGTTGACGGGGGTATCAGGATCAAGCTGCTGTGGATCCCCTCTCACATAGGCATCAGTTAACATGATATAGTTGATGTCTTAGCTAAACTCGCGTCCAACAATGACAATGTTGAGTACAATCTAGGACTGCCAAACAGAACCCTTACAGAATGTATTCAGGAAAGAACTTGTTGATGACTTTAAAACAAGTAGACAAGTACAAACAGGCACTAGTCAATGCATTGTTTACCATAATGAGATGTATCAAGTAAAACATGTATATGGAGCATGTCACAAGATCACTGTATGTAAAAAAAAATTCGATGTAAAGTGGGCGGCTAAACATGTGGTCACACACTTCAACACTACGTCTTAGACTGTGAAAAATAGATCCTTTTAGGGACAGATCCAAGCATTCTATGTATGCAATGGCACAGATAGCTGATATACAGTACTAAAGTTGTATCCACACATCGCATTTAGTACCTAAGGTAAATTTTATGTATCGAACTAAACAACCAATGTACAAAAAATAATCTGTAACACTCAATGCCAAATATCTTGACCACCGGGGGCTGATAAATACCCTTTGTGGCCCCTACAACGTAATCTTTTTTTGCGTTACCGCTCACAGGATGAGTATGGGGTGCACAATAAACTAGCAGCTAGGTGCAGTCCACGGTAAATTAAAAAATTAAATTCCATCCTCCCTCATCCTCACCCTCCCTATCGCTGATCCACCGACTCTCCATCAACCTTACCCTCCCTCACTCTTACCCACCCTCTCCCTTCACCCTCTCTTAACCCCACCCACCTACCACTGTCCCACTCACTCTTACCCTCCCTCAACTCCTCCCCTCTGTCCCACTCACCCTCCTTCACCCCTGACCCACCCTCCCTCCCTCCCTCTAACACTGCCCCACAGCGATAAGAGCCGCGGTAAGGTCCTGCCCTCGCCGCAGTATTTCAGGCGCCGTGTGTAGTGCGGTGTCGCGGGCAGGCATCTTCAAGCTGAGTTATAACCCACACACGGGAGCTTTACGAGTTCATTCACTCGGAAAATATGACTTCTTTCCTCCCCCAGTGTATATCGTCCACACCGACTTGAAATTGTCTCCTTTCTCCCTTCCTTCCTTACTTCCTTCCATCCTTCCTTCCTCTATCCACCCACCTTCTGTCCCTCCTCCCTCCCTCAGTGTATATTGTCCACATCGACTTAAAATTGTCTCGTCATTCTCCTTCCCTCCATCCATCCTTTCCATCCTTTCTCCCTATCTCTTTTCTTTCCTCCAGTCCTTCCTTTCTCTCCCTCACCCACCTTCTCCCCCTTTTCTCTCTCCCTCCCTTAGTGTATTTCGTCCACACTTATTCATGATTTTTTTCTTCTCATTCTCCCTCCATCCCTATTCCTTCCCTCCTTTGTGTGTGTGTGTGTGTGTGTGTGTGTGTGTGTGTGTGTGTGTGTGTGTGTGTGTGTGTGTGTGTTATATTGTTTATTTTTGGTGACTCTCCCTTGTGTATTTAATATAAGCCATGTCTTCTTTATTTATTAAAAGTGGTCAGCTTGGAAGGGATTGTCCTGTGGCTCTTTTGTCTCGTCTTTCTCCTGTGTAATTGTGATTTCTTGTGTAATGTGTGCACCTCTGACTATTTAATATAAGCCATGTCTTCTTTATTTATTAAAAGTGGTCAGCTTGGAAGGGATTTGTCCTTATGGCTATTTTGTCTCGTAAAATTCTCCACAATTTAAATTTGATTTCTTCCTGAAAGTAATTTTCTTTAG
Source organism: Homarus americanus (assembly GCF_018991925.1). Classification (NCBI taxonomy): domain Eukaryota; kingdom Metazoa; phylum Arthropoda; class Malacostraca; order Decapoda; family Nephropidae; genus Homarus; species Homarus americanus. The sequence goes on along the minus strand of NW_024741886.1, from coordinate 171,921 downwards.
TGCTATTTTATGCCTTAAATCTTATACGATTATTTCTCCTAGTATGCCTTTTTATTGCTATTTTTCCTTTAATTATTCCACTAATATTCCTCCTAGTAACTGTATTTTTAGTGCTATTTTATGCATTAAATGTTATACTAATATTCCTCCTAATACGTTATTTTAATGCTAGTGCTATTTTATCCCTTAAATATTCTACTAATATTCTTCCTAATAAGTCATTTTAGTGCTATTTTACCCCTTAAATATTCCATTAATACTCCTCCAACTAGCATTCGTTTTAGTGTTATTTTATGTTAATATTTATTCGTCACATTGTCGCTGGAGTCCGTCTAGTAATGGTGTATCTCTCCTGCACTTAGTTTTGTGGCGACGTGTGAGGCTGCTATCGGGGGAAGGGAGGGAAGGGGTGTTCTCTAGGGTCTGTTTGATGTAAAGTTTCCTGTGAGTTTATTCTTTCTGGGTTTATATTTTTACTTTCTTTTCCCTATAGATTTAGTTTCCTTTTTTATCGGTTTATTTTTTTTCAGTTTCATGTTTTTTTCTGGTTTTATTTTTTTTCGGTTTTAAAGTTTTTTTCCCTTTGTTAATTTTTGTTCTCGAGGTTTTAGTTTATATTTTTTTTTCAAGTTTTTGGTCAACTTTATTTAGAAATTTAAGTTTGATTCTTATTATCTAAGTATATGGTTTACATTTCGAGTTTGTTTATACAATTTATACTTTCTTATCCCAGGTTATGGTATAAATTCTCAAAAACATCGCTTGTCGTTTGTTTTTCCGTAATAGGTGTCTCTTATTCCCAGCTGGTCTTCTCTCAGTCGTGGCTCTTCTTTAACATGATTCTTACAACACACACACACACACACACACACGCACGAACCCCTATTAACATCTCCTGTACACCAACAGGTTCCAATATAAACATCACGCTAACTATACGAACCGAAAGACCCACAAAACTCTTCAACATAACCCTGATATAATCTGAGTCTCCTGTCCACCATTAAATTCCTTCCCCAAAGTCCTCTCGTCAATACCATAACAACAACAGATTTACTTAACTCATTCCAGGAAACATAAACGAGATTGGTTAATAGTTAACTTATGTAACTTTCATTTGTATTCTGTTGTGTCTCAATGATTAGGAAAATTAGTTAAGAATATACGAGCGCCAAATTACAGGGAATAAATTCACAGAACGTGGAGGTAATTTATCTGATTCTGATTTGTTGATGTATATATTTTCCGGGTTGTGTTTTAGTCCTGTGAAATAAATCATTTTTGTATACCAGAGACACACTATATATTTTATTTATTTAGTTTATAGTGTGGTTTTCTTTTCTTTTTATACCACGAGGAATGTCACTTGAATTGGACGAATAGCGTTATTTCGAGGTGGTGTTGTCGACAAGGTAGAACAAGAAGTGAAAGAGGTTCTGTGTTTATACTTATGGTGTATTCAGAAGCTGTAATCAGAATTTAAATATAGAGTACAGGTTCAGTAATGCCCAAAGGTCGACGGTATCATAAAGGTGGTTCTTTGACCTGGTTATCATAGAACTGTCATTACGAGTATAGATCGTGTGTAAAGTACAACTACAATAAATTCCCTGTGGTGACACTATCGTAAAAGTAGTGCCATAACTCATGTGCAGGTATAAAATACAGGTACAGTAATTGGCATGTGGTGAGAGTATTATAAAGGTAATACCATAACTCAGGTACAGGTATAAAATACAGGTACAGTAATTGCCAGGAGGTGAGAGTATCATATATGGAAAGTGTTATGGGTTATGTTTCCAGGAAAATCAACACGATAGGGGAAAATGGTGTTTCAGTTACCCAGATCGATCACAGAGTCGTTGGTGATGTGGGACACTGACACATAAGATAGTTTCCCCCAGACTTGTAGACCCAGATAGTGAAGAAAAAACAACTCTACCATAGACGATAAAGTTCATCAGCTCTCACTTGTTGATGTAAAGGTGTGTTACAATGACTTCTGGGTGAACATTGTGTATTATCATCTCGACTAAATATAACAGGTTTATGGATATTGATTTGTTGAATAGATGATCTTATGAAACTAGTAGATATTAATTTATTGAAGAGAATAGATCAAATATGCGATTGTGTTTTTTTTATTTTGAGAATTTTGATAATATTCATGATGTATCCTTACGTGATACCAACATAAAAACTAAAACAATATACCTGTAGAAAACAAAGGAAAATATGTTTGAAATTGGTTCCCTGTCTTAGGTTAAGTTTCAAATGATCTCATTTTCGTCAGAAGCGAGGAATGCTGGAGGAATATTTTTCATATCTGCTTCTGCACGACTTGCTTCCAGGAAACAATTAATTCGCCTGTTATTTTGCCCTCGTTCTCTAGACTAACCGTTGTTTTTCAGACGAAACAATTAAACCGCTGTTTATTCTACATTTGCCTTAAGAGCAATTTCCTGTCTCTCTCTCTCGTGTGTGTGTGTGTGTGTGTGTGTGTGTGTGTGTGTGTGTGTGTGTGTGGTTCTCAGCAGCGGGCCACGCACCGCCACTTCCTGCAGGATGGTACAACTTCCTAAACTGCGAGAGTTGTCCTTGACTTTCTCTTTGAAACTTTTGAAGATTGCGTCATTTCTCTCAAGTTCCAGACAGGTACAATGTGGAATGACACACTCCCCCTCCTCCACCCGACTTAAGGCAATTATTTTCTATGGAAACATTTAAAGCGTCGAGTCTTTTTACCTTAACCCCACAAACTCTGGACTGGCTCAAGTAGGAAAGTTTTGGAGATTGTGCCTCTGAGTCGAAGGAAAAAATACCCCTAGTACCCTCATTCGAAAATGTCACCGAAACTAGTTTGTGTGGTTTCGGTGGAATGTTGTTGTTTTTTCTTAGAGTGGAATGAGTCATCGTAACTTGACAGTTGTTTCTGATCAACCTGAAGGACAACAGAAATACCTCTGTCAACTTTGACATTTCACGAAAACATTTTATTTATTTTTTCAGATTTTTTTTTTGGGGTGTATGATGTTAATTGTTGAGGTGATAGAAAGAAATGCAGCAAGATAAGTATAAAGTGAGACAACAACTGGAATAAATGATAGAATGAGAGAATTGTTATAACACTCAGCTCCTCTAATAGATACCACTACGCGCCAGGAGTGTGAATGGTTGGTTACCTAACATCTAAACACCATTAAATTTCTATATAAGTTCAGCACACACACAGACACTACACATCTTTACACACAAAACCACATATCACGACTCTGACCTTGATATGACGCAGACAACATACGACAACGACCTACAACTAAAACGAACGAAACAAACTTGATTTTTAATGGAATGTTCAAGTGCTGTGATGTGTTAAGATGGTGCCGTTTCCAGATTTGCAGGTAAAGCACTTAAGCAACTGGTGTTTCTGTCTGTTTGTCTGTCTGCCTGTGTGTGTATGTGTATGTGTGTTAGTTTATGTATGTACGTATAGTGTGTATGTATGTGTGTGTCAGAGTATGTGTGAATAGGTGAGCACATATATATATATATATATATATATATATACACACATCAGAGTGTATATTATAGCCAACAAACAGAAACAAACCATACATACAGTATACCACCATACACAAACCATACATACAGTATACCACCATACACAAACCATACATACAGTATACCACCATACATAAACCATACATACAGTATACCACCATACACAAACCATACATACAGTATACCACCATACACAAACCATACATACAGTATACCACCATACACAAACCATACATACAGTATACCACCATACACAAACCATACATACAGTCCACCATACACAAACCATACATACAGTATACACCATTACAGTATACCACCATACACAAACATACAGTATACAATATACATACAGTATACCACCAATACACTTACATACAGTATACCACCATACACAAACCATACATACAGTATACCACCATACAAAACCATAATACAGTATACCACGCATACCACCATACACAAACCATACATACAGATTACACAAACCATACATACAGCATACCACCATACACAAACCATACATACAGTATACCACCATACACAAACCATACATACAGTATACTAATAATACAGTATACCACGCCACGGTATTACTGTGTAATGTATACCACCATACACAAACCATACATACAGTATACCACCATACACAAACCATACATACAGTATACCACCATACACAAACCATACATACAGCTTACCACCATACACAAACCATACATAGAGTATACCACCATACACAAACCATACATACAGCATACCACCATACACAAACCATACATACAGTATACCACCATACACAAACCATACATACAGTATACCACGTACATCATTAAACTGAGTTCTTAATATCCGTCAAATAATTCACCTGGAAAACAAATCTACAAATCCAATCTGTAATTACAAAAAATAAAAATAAAAAATAAAATAAAACACACAAATAAAATCCACGTCCTCGATTTCTCCCGACAATTCAGTTCTAATAAGTCCCGCTGGTCAACTGTGTAATGACCCTTCAAAACGGTGAATGAAGTTCCCACACTAACTTGCTAATTTGTTCCAGTGGCGTATGACAAACGTATCCCTGCCAGGAACCATTAGCATTAATTCAAGGTCAGATCCGACTGGCGAATGATTAATTGAAACCAAATGTGTTCGATCCTTTTATGACTCAAATGGTTGTGGGACTGAGTTAGTTTAGACAACTTGCAGGGTTATGTGTATGTGTATGTGCGTGTGTGTGTGTGTGTGTGTGTGTGTGTGTGTGTGTGTGTGGTGTATGTGTGTGTGTGCGTGTGTGTCTGGGTGTGTGTGTGTGTGTGTATGTGTGTGTTAATGCACAGTAGGTTTATATATGTGAGTATTCATGTATCCAAAATTCCTAATCATTTTCAGTTAACCATTATCACATCTCCCGGTAGGTGGCCACGAACCATCTCGTTCAGGACACATCAAAGTCAAGCTGAGACGAGAGAGAGAGAGAGAGAAAGCGTCTTAATATTAATGAAGGCAATTTCCTCCCATACTATCATTAACTTCACCCCGTTGGCAGAAGTTTTCATAAAAAAAATTCCTCCAGAGATTCAATTTCATACAGGTGGGGGTGCCAGACGCTGCTAGCTATATTAGCCTATTTTTTTTTTCCTCGCTGACAATATCGACATCGTTGTTATAATGTCTTCAAGTAGATTTAACAACCAAACACAAACTACCAGACTAGTTTCTCCACATATCAATGACTTTTATGACATCATTATGATATTTTTCTTTTTACTTATATAACCAAAAGCCAAGTTGGGTTAACATACACGGCTGGGGGGACGAATTATAGCGTTCACAACTCATGGTTTTACAAACACACGGAAGGAAAGTGAACGTTCGTATGGCCTGGGACAACAGAGGAGAAGAACAAGTGGAACATTACTGTACCCGGAGTTGCTGGTACAAAAGATTCCCAAATTGTTTAATAGCAATGGGAAACATTAAACTCGAAAACTAAATAGAAGTTTATTTATGGTGTTGTTTGCGTGTGTATTGTGTATACCTCCGAGTCTGGTGGGTATAGTATCGTACTATCCGTGTTTCTTCAGGTTAAAGCTGATGACACGGATGATATCAAGTATGTGTTGAGGAATATTTTACAGATAAAAACACGATATCAGGTAAAATATATGTTAGGAAATTTCGTCAAAATCTGTCATAGTGGAAGAAACAAGAAAACCAAGACCAACATAGTGTAGATGTTGTTAATGGGGATGGGAAGAGGGGGGAATAGTGTAGATTACAGGCACACACATTATTTATTATGGTAAACCCGCATGCCAGCACTCTACATTTGTTTCCTGAGCTGTAACTGTAGGTCCATTTCTACTCGTCACGGCATGGATAGAGACTTAAATATCCTTCAAAGGTACTATAAGACTTACGACTATTGCCCCTGAGTAAGTGTTGACGTAGATATAACATTCTGAAATGTCTATTCTCGTGTTTGTATTTCTCCTGCTCCTGTAAGTGCTTTCCTTACCAACGGCTACACTCTTGTTTTTCTTCTTTTTTTTTTGCTTTATGCACTGAAGTGAGATTTCTCGTTGTTTCTCCTCTGGCGATGATCTTCCCCAAGGGCCAGGAGGCGTTGAGTGAACACCAGAATAAAAACAAGAACAACTTTACTAATAGCCATCTTGTAACTTTCACTACGCCGCCAGTATATCGCTAGGCGAGAACTTCTCCCTAAAGACCCATCCGTGTCGGTTCAGGAGCCTTGAGAGCTGACAACTGTGAGGTAAATAAATAACAGAATTCATTTTGTTTACATAAGCTCGCTATTGTCGGAAGACCCACTCCTGTTGGCTGCAGATGTTTCACAGTTAACAACTGGGAAATAGAGTCTCTCTCTCTCTCTCTCTCTCTCTCTCTCTCTCTAACTGGGGGGAGATATAATCATGTAGGTGAAAACATGTAACATTTCGAGAACCACATATCTCTCTATCTCTTTTCCTTTCTATCTCTTTTAACAGTCAAATAAATAAAAAACACAGAGCATCACCCTCCTCCTCCTCCTCCTCCTCCTCCTCCTCATCCTCCCTCCCTCCCTCCCTCCCTCCCTCCCATCCTTTCCCTTCGTATTTACAAAATCTCGCCATTGTCCCCGGACACGCGGATAAACCTCGGTCGAGTCATCGGTGTTACCTCCAGCGACACGATATCATCAGCATATGCAAATTTAGCCCCTGGTCGTGTTTGTTGTCCCACCCGCCACCGCTACCAACACCGCCACCAACACTACCACCAACACCACCACCATCACCTCACGTCACTGCCACACTCGGGGGAAGGAATGTACATGGGTGGGTTCGCTAGCTTATGTTTACTGCTTCTGGGGGAGGTCCGTGTTTAAACCTAGGAGAGGAAGGCACCAGTAAGTTATAATTTAATGCGTGGATAATGTCTCCCTCCACTTTAGCCGAGGCGCTGTATATCCCGAGTTGGCTGGTTTGGCAGTAACACCACGTCACCCTCCCTCTCCGCCCTCGTCTGAGTTCCCCTTGCCTTCCCTGGGCTATATTGCGCCAACCAACGCCTTCTTTCCTACCCCCTTTCATGGCTAGTTGTTCTCTCTCTCTCTCTCTCTCTCTCTCTCTCTCTCTCTCTCTCTCTCTCTCTTCTTAACCTCACCATATATAGTTACAAACTGGACTTGTTACATAGTTCAATACCACATCCTGAGCTACACACTTATTGACCAGTTAGTGAGAGAAATGACTGAGATAACTGTGAGATAACTGTGAGAGAACTGTGAGACAACGGGACATGTGTGTAATATTCTCCCCCCCTAATGGAGGTGACAGTCTGGTGTGGTGGGCTGAGGATGGGTTGGTGGACGTATTATTACACGTACACATACATACATACATACATACATATACATATAAACATACTTATACATATATAGGGGGTTATAGGGGGTAAGAGAAAAAGAAGAAAGTAAGACTGAAGAGTATGTCGTAACCGATTGTGGAGTGAGAGAGACTGAGTGACTTCTGAGGCGTGCCAGTCATCCCAAACTGTTGTGTACACTATTGAAGCTGGCTGGTGAGTGACATGAACAAGGCTTTGGTGTATTGGGGAATTTCCTTATAAAAATACTTAATATTATTTTATTACATAACTAACATCATCATTTTTTCCTTGTGTTAATATCTGTCGTAGTTTCATTATACATATATATATTTAACCTATCGCTATATGAAGACTTGGTTGGAAAAAAATTAAAAACTGAAGTGTAAAGAAACTAACAAACACTATTAAGCTTTCAGAGTAATTATTCAAATTAGATGTTTGTTTTAATTCTCAAAATATGAATAAAGGAAATATTGTCAGACATGAGAGAGAGAGAGAGAGAGAGAGAGAGAGAGAGAGAGAGAGGCGGTAAGATTCACAAAGGAACACAAGTGATATACGACAATGTTATATTTAGTCTTCCCGGTGTCCTTCTCAAGCAGTCTTTACCCAAGTCCTCCCAGCCATGTTCTAGGAAAGGAAATAGAGACTTGGCTTGAGGGATTCGAGCATAACTCTGGGTTGTAAAGATGTTATGAGAAAAAATAACATCTGAAACATAGGTTTCAAGGGTCCAGTGTTGATGTACGTTCATGTGTGATAAAATTTACATATTAGCTCTAGAAAGGAAAATTGCAAGCGTTATTTTCCTCAAGTCTAAAAGTGAAAATAATATGTCTTTTTAAAATCTTGACATGTACGTCTATAAGAGAGCTTGACACTGTATGATATATAATAGATAACCTGTAAAAAGGCTTCACCTCCTGACAAACACGACACTTACACCAACACCTCATAGCACCAGGTGTAACAACCCTGACAAAACACTCGGGAGAAATTCCTGTCAGAACCACCTTGGAAAATCTATAAGATACACACTTGTGAGGACGACTCCACGACTGCCGGGACGACATCACGACCCCTTGCACGACCTACTACAGTGTACGACCTCGACGCACGACCCCCCCCCCCCAGGCAGAAGGTAAGAAAATACGAGTGAAGGCAAGGCGACACTCACTCACTGTTGTGTAGCCTGTGAGGATTACTCCCAGAGAGAGACGGGTGAAGGAATAAGGCAGCTGCTTAGTGACGAATAATAATAATAATGATAATAATAATAACAACAATAATAATAATAATAATAATAATAATAATAATAATAATAACAATAATAATAATAATAATAATAATAATAATAATAATAATAATAATAATAATAATAATAATAATAATAATAATAATAATAATAATAACAATAACAACAATAATAACAACAATAATAATAACAACAACAAAAACAACAACAACAATAATAATAACTGTCTTCACAAATAAAAAACAAGAATAATCACGACAAAAAATAACCAAACCACAAATTAATAACAACAATACCAACAAATCATCAACAATACAATAACAACCACAACAACACCAGTAAACAACAACACCAAAGGAAACAAGGAAAAAACAAAAACAAGTTACATTTCTCCATGTGATACTGCCGCTTCGCCTTAACAAGCTGGCGTATATTATGGTGCGTATTGGCACTCCCATAAAACTCAACAACGCTAAAAGGGAAACGAATGGCCAGAACTCTGTAAACTGGCTGAAGACATTAGACTCCCAGGATGCAGGTGTGTAAACAGATGCCTTATGTCTTAAATGAAGATGTGGGAGAGTGTGTGTGTGTGTGTGTGTGTGTGTCTAAGCTGAAGATAAACGAGAGTATGTATGTATGTATGTATGTACGTATGTATGTATGTATGTATAACACAAGATACACAGAAAAATAATATTGCTTAATACAGTAGATTCCAAAATTTGATCAACCCCCAAAAATATTCCCATAAAAAATAGCGAAAAATAAAAAAACAAAAACATTCAATGGTGAATAAGACACAAATAATAAACATGAAATATGAGAAAAAAAACGAAAAACTATTGTCAGAAAACGATTAAATATACAAAAACTCAAATCACCAATAAAAGAAATTAGTGAAAGAAGTGAAAGAATGAACAATAAACTACGAACAAATACAAGAGACTACAGTATATAAAAAAATTTTAATATAATGATAGCACTAAATATTCCTAATCCCTAAATTACGAAAGCGCCGAAAAATACGAAAAATAGGATAAAATACACTAAGAAATTATACCGATTTGTTAAACGACGAAAAACTGCATAAAATAAAAAAAACTTAATATATAAACTCATCAGATACGTAATAAATAATAAAATACTATAACACGAGAACACCAGAAACCATACACACAAAAATCGCTAAAATCCGAAAAGCAACAGAAAATATCTAAACCAAACTGAAATACGATATCACCAGGGATAAAAAAAAATAAATATAATAAAAAAGAACTAAAGTGCAAAATCACAGTAAAATGTGTAGAACAACTCGGCTTAAATGTACTTTGGAGAATTACCTAAAATTCAGATTAGCTGTCAGGCTGTAAGAGAGTTAGGAGTAGGAAAGATTACAGTGATAGCGGGGGAAAAGATAGTTACATTACAATATATATGTATGTTTACCCCTAACGCTACACACTATAAATCGCCTCTGTGTAATCCTCGAATCCTATACGTACTTAGGACTGTGTGTGTGTGTGTGTGTGTGTGTGTCTGTCTGTCTGTCTGTCTGTACCACCATCCCACTCCTCTCCCCTTCCTCCTCTTCACACACGCACACACACACACACACACACTGCATATAAATCCCGTGTATAATCTCACATTCCACTTGATAAATCTCACCTCATATCCACGTCGCTTATTGCTCACCCAGACTGAACTGGCAAGAATGTACTGGTCTACTGGGTTCCTCCTCTCCCCCGACAACCAAGAGTGACTGACTCAACCCGGGTCTCGCCTCCAACTCATGTTTGTTATTGTGATTTGCTTCTTACCCCCAACTATTCGTCTGGTTTTTTTTTTCTCTATTTGTTCCTTCGTTCTTGATTATTTTGGAGTTGGTGTGAAAACATGATGATGATGATGATGATGATGATAATGATAATGAGGCTAATTAATAATGATAATAAGAGTGCTATTGAAGATAATAATAATAATAATAATAGTAATAATAATAATAATAATAATAATAATAATAATAATAATAATAATAATAATAATAATAATATTAATAATAATAATAATAATAATAAAAAGATCAATAGTGAGAAACAATACATATATGTTGTGTGGTCAAAGTATGAGAAACAATTGAGACCCTGCAGTTGTGTGTAAATGAGGCAGAAAGTCAGATCAGCAACCTGGGACTTGGTCACAATTTTCGTGATGCCCTTTGGCAGCAGGGTCTACCATTAGACAATACATTATGCTTCCAATATCTTCCCAGGTGGTAGTACCTCCCTGTTTGATAGCTGCCTACTACCTACAAAATATATGAAATTTTAACGCGAGTAAGTGAAACGTGGCTGGCTGCAACCGTAGACTTTTACACGCTTGGAGTCCCGTGTCTAGCAGTAGTTACCTTGCGCTGGTGGTCGCGGAAGCCCTGACATCGTACAGAGTCATCTCCTGGTACCGTCTTGACACTTTTATGACAATTGACTACACCTTGCTGTATTCCATGACATATTTTACACCTTGCAATAGTTCAAGACACTTTGCAACACTTTACAACATTAAAGACACCTTATTCACACTACGACCTCAAGAACACTTTACAGCACTTTGAGAAACTTCACAGCACCTTACAGAACTTTTCGACACTGTATCATACTACTGTTTGTTGCGTGGACACTTTATAACTATTCGAGATTTTATGACGCTTTAGGCCACTTTATGACACCATGAAACTAAATGGCTTTTTATGGCACTTTAGAACACTGACATTTTAGAACACGTCAGAGCACTTTTCATACAACATTATACGACACTTAATTGAATTAATGGCACTTTATCAGACTTACTGACACTTAAAAACACTTTATAAACTTTTGGATATTACATGAATCAGTGTGCCATTATGTGACACTTTGTGGTACTCTAACACCTTGTGCCACTTTAAGGCACTTTATACCACTCTTATGACATGTATAGGTATTTTTAGCGACCATAGCTACTTTGTGACACACAAGTCACGTGAAAACATTTTAAGTTTCTTATGAATACATGATAACAATAATAATAATAATAATAATAATCGACCTTATGTTTACAGCATTTACAATAAGGACTGACTTCTATAGCACAAAAAAATTCAAATAAGATTATGAGAGAATAATCTACACGAGCTCATTTTTTGCGTTTTTCATCAAAGGAACACGTATCATTTATTTACATGAGTAAGGTCAAGATTTTATTCAACGAAATTAGAGCAAGTTGTTTTTCTTCTTCTTCAAACAAATAGATACATCACTAAATTTCACAACTTTAGTATTACCATTATCATCACTTCGTTGTTTCCTCTAATAATATATTTCCCCCAAGCTCATTTTTCAAAGTTCACAGCAACCTCAAGCTTCCTGCAAATAAATTTACGTTCATGAGAGTAGCTTCTTTCCCCTGGTAAATAGTATGTGAGCCTACTTAATGTCGTGTGAAGGCCATTAACGCATTTGTATTTAATCTGCGTTGGGAGAGTCTTATACAAACAAATACGGTACAAGTTCTCATTACACAAGACACAACACCTCTCTGCTTCCTGTTACCCCACAAATGTACACAGACTGGCAAGACTATTATTTTCTTGTGGGTGGTGTTGTATTTATATATATCTGTGTATATATACGTGTGTTTATGTATATGTATATAATATAGATAATTGTAATAATTCAAGAAGAATAAGACTCTTGAGTGGGGGGGGGGGAGATAATATGTTGGGAATTTTGTAACGCAAATATTGAGTATCAAAGGAAGAACAGAGTGGATTCAGAAAAAAAAAGTTGATATAGGGATTAAGTTTCTGCATTAAGGATCCTTGAATGACAGTTTTCTGAAGAGGGAGAAGAATTTGTTTGTAGTATTTAGACATATAAAAAAAAATTATGAAAAAAAATAAGTAGGAGGAATTAAGAAGTGTGTGCTGTCCAGGGAATTTACACGTACATGAAGAATGAAACATGTATCAAGAGCTGGCTGGGGAGAGAAAGACTAGTTTACAATGAAAGTAGAACTACGTCAATGATGTGTGATGTTACCAAAGTTGTTTAATATTCCAATGGTGTAGTATGAGAGAGGCAGGTAAGAGTGATGCAGACAGGTGTATGTATGTTTGGTGGATAGTGATATGGGATGTAAATGTGTGATGAATCTGTCACCATTTCCTTCCATGTGTCCCTATGACTTTGTACGTAATTAAAAAAATAATAAATAAAATAAATTCCATCTCCATCTAGCTGCTGGGATGAGCTCGACAAAGAATTTAATATCACCTGAGAGATTGTTCAACACGTCATCAAAATTCAAGGTCTCTGAAGTGTGTACAGACTGTGTCAAGCAAAAGACACCTACTCACTGAAAAGGAAGGGATGAAGTACTCTGAAAAATCTTTAAAAAATTAAATATATCATCAGACTTTTATTTTACTTTCTCTTTATATTATCAGTCACATTATTTGTTGAAATACCTTCGTTAAACAATTTATTTATTTATTTATTTATTTATTTTTTGGGGCGGGGGTAACCTAAAGGGAGAGATATAGATTGATTGACAGACGGAGAGATAACTACCGTATGAAAGCCGCCTGTACCAGTTGAACAAGAGACTAGAATATCCCCCCTCCCACCCACACAGCATCCAAGAACTTCCAAAGAATTCGCACTGCCAATAATTAACACTCTCCTACTCACCCCACACAAAAACTCACTCCCACTCCCACCACCGTCACCCACACACACACACACACACACACACACACACACACACACACACACACACACACACACACACACACACACACACGAGACCTCGTCCAGCAGTAATCCCCCCAACAGGAGAGGCGGCGAGCTGTGTGCTTCACCGTCGCCCGACTGTTCCATCCACGTAATGGAATTGAACTACAAATCTGCACCAGCGACCAATATTGTGTGAGGCGAGTTAGTCAACATTTCTACTCGCTACTGAGCCAACACTCCCCCGCTCCCGCCACTGATACTGCCGAGATACACTCAATGTTGCTCATTTTGTGAGAGGGAATATCTTCACTACTAGAATTTGTGTTTAATTAATGGAGATATATTTCTGTATATTTATACATTTCTTCATTAGGACCTATATGGGATTCATAGGTTTTACTTGCGCTCAGTTTTATTAAACCTAGATTATTGTGTTTTATATAAAATTCGTTTGATTCAAGTTGTAAGATTTAATATATATATATATATATATATATATATATATATATATATATATATATATATATATATATATATATATATATATATATATATATATATATATATATATATATATATATATATATATATATATATATATATATATATATATATATATATATATATATATATATATATATATATATATATATATATATATATATATATTACCCTATTTTATATTACATACAAGAATCTATAAAAAGTAATATCAATAAAAGTAAGTACTGTACTGTTGTACTCTGCATCAGTAGGAAATCTGGTCACAAGATCAATAAAAAGCACCATGTTTCCTGTTCCTAGAAAAATTTTGATGATCGAATTGGTAATTGTTCACCATTTTTGTGGACGGACATTTGAGCTCTGCTGGCCCACTCTGGCGATCACCTCCCGCCCACTGCTTTTCACAAGCTCTGACGGGACCGA